>NW_023601018.1:0-24003 GCF_014898055.3 Talpa occidentalis | reverse complement strand
TGTGTCAACCCCCACAGCCTCGCTGAAGAATCTAGGTTATAGAGCATGGAGCAAACTAGGTAGCTAGAATGTTCCTGCTGTTCCTCTCTTGACAGGTGGAGTTCTGTGTTTGTCTGAATCAAGCTGATAGGTCTTGGTTCGATATACCTGATTCCCTTTGAGCTTGGGGGTCACCTTCAAAAATGGCAGTATCTGCCCGAGAAAAAGCAAGCTGGTGGCTGATGCGATGAGGGCCTCCTGGCTTGAGGGTGTGCTCCCTGGAATGTCTCTAAAACAACAGCTTTCGCATGATTTTTCCATTTGTGCTATTATGAGAGCAAACGGGGCTCTCTAGAAAGTGGCGCTGGCAGCGTCTGACCCCTGCAGTTGCCATTTTTCCTGAGTCCTCCCTGACTCCCTAGGAGACCTCAGACCCCAGGGCCTCCCCTGGTGGCGCAGCTGTTGAGCGCTGGGCTGCGAGGCTGCCCGTAGCCTCTGCAGGCCGGTTCATTCCCGGCCGCGGCGAGGGTCCCACAAAAAAAAAAAAACAAAACCTCAGACCCCAGACCCCAGAAAAACCTGTTGTCTACCATCCTCATTCCTGGCTTATCTTTTGCATATCCTTTTCCTTTTGCCTCAGCTTCCTCACTTAGACTTTGTCCTTATCTGCTCCCATGAGAAAGAAGCAGTACAGAAAGAAGGGTGAGCTTTAGTTCCCTGGGTGCCGCCAGCCTGCTCAGGCCCCAGCTAACCAGGATTGAGACTAGTAAGGGAGTAAGGGGGTAGCGTCACCGAGGAGGGGACCCCAGGGGGACACATGCAGAGCAGGCGAGTAAGAAGGCGAATCCCTCTCTGAAAAACGATGTGTGAGGGGGTGAGAAAGTGGAATGAGGTCCCGGTGGGGGCTGACGCGCGGCCCCTGGGGGCCGGCCTGTGGTTTCCACCGAGGGCCCACCCAGCCCACCTCAGCTCCGGCCTCTGCTCTCTCCACAGGCCCTTCGGACAGGCCCTGCGGCCCCTCATAGACAACATCCCGATCCAGCCCCCCGGGGGGAGCACCGTGGGCCGACCCAACGGCCAGAGCTAACAGGACTGCCTGGACCGCCCTGCCTCCCCAGGGCTTTTCCTTTTTAAACAAAACAAACCCTACCAGATTTCTATTTTATAATTTTACATCAGAGCTAACAACCAGGGGACGGCTTTTTAAAATTCCCAGGGAAGGAGATCATCAGGCTGCATGTAGGTCAATGCTGCTAAGAACCAGAACGGAATGCCATCCCCTCTAATGGTATTATACTAATTTATTAAGGCTGTCTTGTCTGTGAGTTCACTTTTGACGCTGCTTCCTGAGCGTCCTCACTGGAGAGAGGGAGGGGGCTTGCTCAAGCAGAAAAGCAAGAGGCACGATTTGGGGGCGCCCCAGCCTAGACCCTCTTTCCAGACAACACCCACGTTCCACCCAGGTTGCCACTCGCTGTGGGACCCTAGTGAGTTTTACAACATCCATGACCCAGAAGCAGACGCTCGCTAGCGTTGAACGAACCAAAGGATTCGGTGCACGTGGAACCAGTTTCGGGATGACTGACCCAACCTAAGCAAGCTCTTTAGCTACAGACCTCTCTCCTCTCCCTCCCCACCCCAGCAGAGCCATGGGGCCAGGGCTGCAGTGACCAGAGCCTCAGGACCAAGGGAGAGGGACGGCACGTGTCAGGCCAGAGCAAACAGGATAAAGCCATTCCTCCCTCCACCTAGACTGGCCGCCACAAGCCTCTGACGTCAGCTTTGGACCTACTTGGGGCTTGCAGGCTGCTCTTCCGCAGCACAGCCAACCCATCCGGGTAATGAAGGCTCGAACTGGAGATTCAGAGCCCCGGGCCGCGTCCGCGAACAGTATCGTAGGTTCTCTGTGGTCACTAAACCCACCCACCCACCCGATCCGTGTGCAGTATCCCGCTGGGGACCAAGGGGAAGGATCCCCTGCTGGGGAGCAGCCCTGGTGAAGAAAGAGTAATGATGCAGAATTCAAGGCGGCAAGGGAATTTCAAGTGGCTTCAGATAGGGATTTCACTGTCCTTCCAGGCCTCGCTTCCAGTGTCATCCTGACTTTCAGGAGGCAGCTTGGGGCGCGAGTGGGCATTTGCCCAGTGAGTGCTGCTCGGAGCTGATAGGAAGAGAACAATCTGAAAGTTCTTATCTGGAGAGATTTTCAGCTTCCCTTGCTTCCCACAGCCTCCCCAAGTTAGTATCCTGGGGACGCAAGTGTGGAGAAGGGACTCCGCTGCCAGGGACTGCGTCCCAGCTCCGGCATCCGAGGCTCAGATTTGAATTACGTTCCCTTCACGGGGTATGGCCCGCAGCAGGTGCCTTTCCTCCAAAAACTGCTGCTCCTCTCCTAGCTCCGCTATTACCCAGGGCAGTGGGCGCCACAGGGTCTGTGCTGGCAGGAAGGACGTCATTCCGCCTCAGTGTTTGCTGCTTTGACCTGGCGGAACTGGGCCCGCGGAGGTTTCTCCGGGGAGAAACCTTGGTCTCGGCCACCGCTCTGCTTCCCACGGGGTTTCTGTCCCTTTCCAGCTTGCCTTGGCCAGCGCGCGTGCCTTCAGGCTCCTGCTCCAGGCCTCTGGCCCCAAGAACTCCACTCTACCCGGGGGTGCTGGGCCTCGTGCTCCTCTCCCTTCCCCTCCCCAGACCCTCTCCAGAGGTTTCACTCCTCCCAGCGTCACCTCCAGACCAGGGCTGTCCTACCAAAGTAGCCCCCGGGGCTCCCCTAGAGAATCTGAGTCACCTGGCTCACTGAAAGGCCCATCAACCATTTGTGCCAATGTCTGTGCCCAGGATTGAGAGGTGAGGGCAGTAAGCAGTCTTCTTGGAGCTCCTCCACCCAACCCGAGTCACTCACTTGGGACATCTGGGCTCAGGCTAGGACCGGGCAGCCAACACATTCTCTGCCAGAACCTCGAGCACACCCATGGTGACCAGCCGGCCCCCATGGGCACGCACAGGCCAGGGGGGTGGGAGGTGAGCCGCAGGGGCATAGTACCACACGGTGGCACCACCACGGAGGTTTAAAGGGACGGGAAGGAGGGAATAAAACTCGCCCCCTCCCAGGAATAAAGCTTGTACCTCTGACATTCCTTTCTGCCCTTGTAGTCAAACTACTAGCTGTGTCTGGTGTGGGGTGTTTGCTGGTTTTCTTTTTTTTTTTCTAATGCAATAAACTCATTTCTGCCTGCTTTTTTGTGTGTGGGGTCGAAGGTCTGGGTGCGTGCCCACCGTGAAGCAACCCGGGCTCCCGTTCCACCCTCTGAGCTCACTTTGCTGAGTAAGCAGGTGCCTTTGCTTGGTGGGAAGCCTTAGTGGATCAGAAACAACTGACAGGGACAGTTTACAAAGTGGCACAGGGCCCGGAGAGGACATTATTTGCCCAAGGCCACCTTAATGCTGGCGTTGGGGTAAAACTCAAAAGCCTGGTCTGCTGGCCCTGCTTGGAAGATCTTCCCCGGGGGACCTGGGCCACTACAGGCCGTCGGCCTTGCCAACAAGTTTTCCGAGTGCCTGGGTCTGCCCACCTTGCAGCCTGACTCGCTGAGCGTGCGGCTGGGTAGGTGGACAGTGCTTGGCCCAGAAGCTTGGCCGCAAGTATCCGTGGGTACAGTCAGCCAGCAGTTGAGGGAGCGCCTTCCGTGGCCTGGCCTGGGTGGGGTGTTTTCACACAAAACAGACTTGAGATGGGGATACTGGTCCATTGGATGAGGAAACAGCAGAAAAACCAGCTGAGGGGCAGCAGTTGGCCGAACCCTGAAGTTCCATCATCCTAAGAAGCCACGGTTGACATTTTGTGACTTGCAATACATTTCTGGACTTGCAGCCACACGATACACATGCCTGTGGCCCTGCTTCTTTTCTCAATAGGTAGTGAAGATCGGTTTGGCCCCAGCAAGGTGGAAGCAGAGTCGTGGGGAGGGGTGGAGATGGGGTGCTGGTGTGGATAGAGGAAGCTATAAACATTCCAGCAAGGCTGAGTGCCATTAGGTAGAAGTCAGCTGCTCACCACGGGGTGGGTGTGAGGGCAGGGGGGGCGGGGGGGGGTACCTGCCTGCAGTGGGAAGGGGCAGAGAGAGATGGGGTGTCGGGACGCGTGCCCAGGTGGGATGGAAGGTTTGGACCATGAGGCCTCACACTCTGAGGGGCTCTGGACTAAGGGCAGATCACTGAATGTGAGCCCTTGACCTTGGAGCCTGGCTGCCTTGGAAGGGGCCAGAGACTAGTGCTGGGACTGAGCCGAAGCCCTGGCCAGATCTCTGTCCCACCTTTCCCAGCTGGGGAGCGCCGCAAGGCCGTGCTGCAGTGAGAGCGATGGACACCAGGTGGCGCTGTGGGCTCGCACCCAGCCAGCACCAAACTCCACTCGTCTCTGCCACCCCAAGTTACATGAGCATGCCCTGCTCCCCACACACCTCAACCCCTCTGAGGTTCCCTAAGAACCCACGGGCAGCAACCAAGGGCCTTGTCAAGCTTGTCTGCAGATTTCTCCAACCCCCATATCCTGATGCAAGTGCAGAACCCCATTGTATGCACTTGCACAGCTCCCACCCGTGTTCACCTTTTGCGGAACCCGGACACCCCTTCCTCATCTCTCTTCATCTGTCCTGAGCCCCTGCTCAGGCTCTGCATCCACCTTCCAGCCATGAAGCCTCTCCCGGCACATTCTCCAAGGGCAGGCCTGTCTGAGGGCCCAGCACCCAGCACGGCCTGGCACAGGACAGCATCATCCAGGGGGTTGAGGCCCCAGCTCAGTCCTGGTTGGGTGGACATTGAGGGGGAGGGGTGCTTCATTTAAATCCCCGGACCTGGATTCAGACCAGCCTGGATGCAGCCTCTGCCCCAGAGACCTGGATGAGGCCATCTCCTCTCTGGGCCTCGGTTTCTTCATGTTATAACGACAACAATGAACCAGAAAATCTCTACCCCACCCAGAGAAGTGAGGGGTGACTTGTCCAAGTTCTAAGTCCTCAAAACTGAGCCCCAATCTGCAGCGATCACCAATCTATGTCAAGGGTTGCTTCCCTGCATTTCACCCCCCCTCCCCAGGTGGGACAACACTGGGGCCTGGTCATTGCTGTCCCCACTGGCTTTGGCTGAGCAAGCCCCAAAGGGACTTGAGCCAACCCAGCAACAGCCTCCGCCCCCCTCACAAACACCAGCCCTGAGCATGCGCCCTTCAGCTTATTTCAATCCAATGGATCCCGTCCATTGTAAACACAATGTGTGCATTGCAGGCACCTTGACAAACGGAGGGAAGACAGGCAACATCCAGCTCTCCCCAGCCTCCCACTGCCCGATCAAGATGGAATCAGAACAGCAACCAGCTCTGGCCTGTTCTTCGCAGAGCCTCTCAGGCACCTCTCCTAGACCCTCACCTTCCGACAGCCCCGTGGAGTTGGCAGTGGTGGCCCCATTTACACATGAGGAACAGGCTCAAGATTGGGAGGGACCAGCCCAGGATCAGCAGGCTGGGGAGGGGCAGCCCAGACCGGTCAGCCTGACACTACACCCACAGCTCCACGCAGCCCTACGGTGGCACTGCCCCCTCAGGAGGCCACACCCTGGCAGGGAAAAAGAGGGTCCACAAGCCCCTAATCACTCAGCAACTTGTTGACACTTGGCCTTCAAGCAACAGCAAGGGAACAGGGAAAAGTGGGGGCGTCCCATGAAGCCTGACTGTACTGTGCGACCCTGGCAAAGCCACCTGACCTCTCTGGTGTCAGTACCTATCTCTGGAAGTTGAGATTAAGGGTACTCACCTCAGCGAGTTCTCAGGAAAAGTAAGCAAAGTGTCCAGGGCAGGAGCTACACTTTCCTGACCAACATGGACGACACTCACCTCCAGGCCTCAATCAGCTGATCCAGAAGAGCCCGGTGTTCCTTCCACAGCAGGAGCCTGCGAAGCCCGGGCTCAGGGGTGCTGCCTTCAGGCCTGGCTCCCTTGGTGCTTGAAAACACCCTCTGGCCAGTCCTCCCGGTCCCAGTTTCCCCAATCCTGCTCCTTGCCCTCCTCAGAGGCTCCCCAGGGCCCCATCTGGGCACCGTTGCCAGGGATGAGCCTCCCTCTTAAAGGGACATACAGGCGGCCACACACTGAGGTCTGTGCCTTGGCAATCCACCACCCCCTGGGGTTCTGTGAGCGGCCTCATCAGTGAAATGGGTTGTGGTGAGAATCCAGAGGCTGAAACAGCTCCCTGAAGGCCTGCAGCACTGGTGTGCAGCGCTTGGGAGCTTATCTCTGTTTGTCTTTGGAAAAGTGGACCCAGTGCAGAGAGAAAAACCTGTTCTGCCCCATGAACCCAGTCCTGCAGCTTCCCTAGCCGAGTGCCAGGGGCGGGCCTGGGTGCTGCATTTAATCACTTCCCAGGAATTCTTAAGCAAGGGTAAGGTCTCAGCTGTGAGGTGTTAGAGAGCAAGCTCCACAGCTGCAGCTCCACCCACAGGAGCCAGAACAGCTGAGTCCTGCAGGGTGTGGCCCCCCAGTGCCTGCTGTGAGCTCAGACCTGGATGAGGCACCAGGCATTGCCTACCATAGAAATGATTGTTTGCTGTCTGCATCCAACAGAAAACAAAAACTTCTTGAGGGTAGGGCCCCTGTTTTGCTCCCCACAGTGTTCCCTGGAGCCAGCAAGGTGACTGGCAAACAGCTGTTTAATGAAGGAACCAAACTCTGCCACATGCTCTGGAAGGAGGATTTTCCCTTTTGCTTCAGGCTCCAATATGGCTCCTCAGCAGGATGCAATTATCGATCCTGTCAATTTTTTTTGCATTTATTTTGATTTTTTTTAAGATTATTTATTTATTTTTATACAAGAACCGGAGTACAAGCCAGATGCACGGGAGGGTGAGAGGATTCACCAGAGCCAGAGCGGGGAGCAGAGCAGGCAGAAGGACCGAAGTACACTGCTGAGGGGAGCAGCGGGCGGCAGGAGAGGTCTGCGCGCCATGTGCGACCCTCGCCAGCCGGCCGGGATTGAATCTGCACTGCAGAGGCTGTGGACAGCTTCACAGTGCGGTGCTCAACCACCTGCGCCACCAGGGGAGGCCCTGTACCCCAATTCTTGTATAAAAATAAATAAATCTTTAAAAAAATATATTCCACTAAAACAATATCTTGATTACTGAGCTTTTAAATTTTTTTAAAAGATTTATTTTTTATTTATACAAGAGCTGGGGTACAGACGAGAGTCATGGGAGGGTGAGAGGATTCACCAGAGCCAGAGCGGGGAGCAGAACAGGCAGATGGACCGAAATACACTGCTGAGGGGAGCAGCGGGCGGCAGGAGAGGTCTGCGCGCCATGTGGGACCCTCCTCCTGTGGCCGGGGAGCAGCCGGGGATCGAACCGGCGCCGCAGAGGCCGCGGGCAGCTTCGCAACCCAGCGCTCAACCGCTGCGCCACCGGGGAGGCCCAGGAAGGAATCTCACTTTTGACAGTCCTGTCAGGTGGGGATTACATCCCCATTATATAGACAAAGACACTGAGGCCCAGTCAGGGAAGGAGGCCTGACCCAATCCTTGAGTCACCAGGATCAAATGTGGTTCCTCCTGATCCCAACATGGTGACCTTCCCAGGGCACTGCAGCCACCAAGACAGAAAAACAAAGAGGCCTATAAAAGCCCACACAGGCGCCACTCGCGGCGTGTGCACGGGTGTGTCTGTGCAACCCAGACCTCCACAGCTGACCATAGGCAGCAGGGCGAGGATGATGGGTGCTGCAAAAAATGCCCTCCAGGGGCCTCTCCGGTGGCGCAGGGGGTTGAGCACAGCACTGTAAAGCTATCTGAAGCCTCTAGAGCACGAGTTTCATCCCCGGGCAGCCAAGGAACTACACATGTGGCACAGCAGACCTCTCCTGTCTTCCTGCTGCAACCCCCAGCAGTGTATTTCAGTCTGCCTGTTCTGTTCCCCACTCTGTCTCTGGTGGATCCTCTCACCCCCTGCATCTCTGGCCTTTACCCCGGTTCTTTATGTATAAATAAATATTTTTAAAAATGCCCCCCAGGACAACCCCAGGCAGAGGGCCGTCTGGAGACTCCTGGAGAAGAGGAAGGTCAACTTATTCCCAAGGGGGAAACTTAAATTCACCCCATCGACAACCAGACAGCCTGCTACTGTCCCATCACAAAAATGGGATCTCGTTTTTCCATGTTTTTTTTTTTTTTTTTAAAGATTTATTTATTTATTTATTTATACAAGAACCAGGGTACAGGCCAGAGGCGTGGGAGGATGAGAGGATTCACCAGAGACAGAGCAGGGAACAGAACAGGCAGACTGATGAAATACACTGCTGAGGGGAGCAGTGGGGAGACAGGAGAGGTCTGCAGCGCCATGCGGGCCGGCTGGGATGGAACTGGCGCTGCAGAGGCTGCGGATAGCTTCACAGCGTGGAGCTCAACCGCCTGCGCCACCAGGGGAGGCACTTCCATGTTTTTTTTTAAAGATTTATTTATGCATGCAAGAGCTGGGGTGCAGGCCAGAGGTGCGGGGGTGGAGGTGTTGTGGTGGGTGTGAGAGAGGATTGCCAAGAGACAGAGTCAGGAGCAGAACAGGCAGACTGACTGAAATACACTGCTGAGGGGAGCAGCGGGGAGACAGGAGAGGTCTGCTGTGCCATGTGGGTAGCTCCTTGGCCTGGGATCCAACTCCTGCCACAGTGGCTGCTGACAGCTTCACAGTGTGGAGACTTAACCCCTTGCGCCACCAAGGAGGCCCCGCTTTTCCATGTTAACTAGATTTTTTTTTTAAGATTTATTTATTTATTTATACAAGCACTGGGTACAGTCAGAAGCGCGGGAGGGTGAGAGAATTCACCAGAGCCAGAGCGGGGAGCAGAGCAGGCAGAAGGACCGAAGGACACTGCTGAGGGGAGCAGCGGGCGGCAGGAGGGGTCTGCGCGCCATGTGGGACCCTCCTCCGGGGGCCGGGGAGCAGCCGGGGATCGAACCGGCGCTGCAGAGGCTGCGGCCAGCTTCGCAACCCGGCGCTCAACCGCTGCGCCACCGGGGAGGCCCCATGTTAACTAGCTTTTGATGGCTGCGGGCACTGCACCTTATGATGGACCACAGTGAATCCAAACAAGCCCGACCCCTCTTTCCTATTTTCTACACGTTGACCTGTTGGCCCCCAGGGTCACACATGCCGCCCGTGCCCGTTCAGCCGGTTCTCCCCTGGGTGGGCCATGCAGGCTCGTTCACGTGTCTTTCCCGAGCAGAGCAGCCCGGCCGCGCAGGGGCCTTTCCGCCTCACAGCGGCAGACGCCGGGCCGCTGGGGTGACGCGTCCACGCGGCGCGCCGGGAGGACGGCCTGGACCCGACTCCACAGTCACCCGCCGGCGAAACAGTCGCAAAGGGGACGCCGGAGGGCTTCCCGGAGGAGGCGGACAGACAGGCAGCAGCAGGAGCCGGCGTCGGGGAAGGTCATCTGCAGAGGTCGGAGGCTGAGCAAGGGCCGTCTCGAGATTTCTTAACCCTCCAGGCTTGTAGGGCAGAGGCTTGCAGGGCGAGACCGAGGGCGGACGAGGCGCACTGCGGGCAGGAGGCCCCGGCCCGGCCCCGCGCGGCCGCCAGCCGCGGGCAGGAGCCCACGCCGGCCCCGCCCCTGACCCGCCCCTCCACGGCCCCGCCCCTCCCTCAGGCTCCATCCCTCGCCACCTGCTCCCCCCCCCCCCCCCCCGGCCTAGGCCCCGGCCCCGCCCCTCCCTCCGGCTCATCCCTCGCCGCCCGCTCCCCAGGCCCAGGCCCCGCCCCCGTAGGGTTTGGAACGACCCCGGCCGCCACCAAGCCCCGCCCCCGCCGGCGGCTTTGCGCTCCGTCCTTCCGCGTCGCTTCAGGCCCCGCCCCCACCCCTCCCGGCCCCCTGCGGAACGCGGCCCCGCCCCCGCCCCGCCCTCCCCCGCCCGGCGCCCCGGCGGGCTGGCCCCGCCCCCGCCCCGCCCCGCCGGCCTCCTCGGGCGCGGCTCGGCGGCGCTGCGCCCGGGAGCTGCCGCCATGGCGGTCACCGCGGAGGGCCCCCGCCGGAGGGAGCGCGTCCTCTGCCTGTTTGACGTGGATGGGACCCTCACGCCGGCCCGCCAGGTAGGGCCCCGGCGCCAGCGCGGGCCCGCGCGCCGACCCCGGCCCGGCCGCGCGCGGACGCCGGTTCCCGCCCCCGACGCCCCGAGACCGCCCGCCGCGGGGGGCGACGCCCCGGGCCCCGCGTCACCGGCCCCGGCCGTCGCGCCCACGCTCTGCCCCGGGCGGCGGCGCTGGGGGGACTCTGGAAAGTGGGGGCCAGGGCAGGGCAGGGCCGGCGCCCCGTCACCCCGCCCGGGCTGCAGGCCTGGGTCCGAGCCTGGCGTCCCCACCCGCGCCCCGCTTGTCTCCCGGCCCGGGAGGGCTGTGGCTGGTCCCGGAGGGCCTCGTGGCGCGGGGAGGGCCGGAGAACAGTTTTCCTTCCAGAGGCACCTGGCCCGCGTGGCCCTCCACCCTCTGCTGCTCACCAAGTTTTCTCCCTTCGGGTCTCACCCCGGATGAGCCCCTCACCCACTCTGGAGTGTGGACCTGCTGGATATGTGGAGAAGTAGGCCTTTTCTTGCCCACCCTCCAGTCCGGGGTGCAAGGACCCGCTGCGGGGTCTCCTAGAGCAGGGAGCCGGTAGCGATGGGGTAAGAAGGCAGAGGCTCTGGGAAACCGGGTCTTAGCTTCCCCTCTCAGCTCCTCACCCCTTATGGGAGGACCTAGCTGGCACCCTGGGAGGAATCAGGCCACCTTGCTTTCCAGCAGCTTCCAGAGTCCCCTGGGGTGGGAGGAGATAACCAGAGGGGTTATCTCCACTGACTTAACAGCCTGGACCAGGACAGGGTATCCATGGTGCCCACCCACCAGACCCTGTCCTTAGTGTTTTTTTTTTTTTAAATATTTATTTTTAATGACATCTTTCTTTTTTTATTTTTATTTATACAAGCACTGGGTACAGTCAGAAGCGCAGGAGGGTGAGAGAATTCGCCAGAGCGGGGAGCAGAGCAGGCAGAAGGACGGAAGTACACTGCTGAGGGGAGCAGCCGTGGCAGGAGAGGTCTGCACGCATGTGGGACCCTCGCCTGGTGGCAGGGGATCGAACCGGCACTGCAGAGGCTGCGGGCAGCTTTGCAGGCCCAGCGCTCAACCACTGTGCCACCGGAGAGGCCCCTTAGTGCTTTTTATTTTAAGATTTATCTATGCATACAAGAACTGGGGTTCAGGCCAGAGGCGTGGGGGGTGAGAGGATTCACCAGAGTGGGGGAACAGAACAGGCAGATCAACTGAAATACACTGCTGAGGGGAGCAGTGGGCAAGTCAGGAGAGGTCTGCTGTGCCATGTGGGCCGCTCCCTGCCTGGCCAGGGATCGAACTCATGCTGCAGTGGCTGCAGATTGCTTCATAGGTTGCATCTTAACTCCTTGCGCCACCAGGGAGGCCCCTTAGTGGTTTTTAAACTATACTGTATATTCCTGAACATATTCTCCTTGGAAGGAATGAAAACAGAGAAGACTAAAGCCCTATCCAACCATGTCAGGATCCCAGGCCTAGTCCCCACCCCAAAGCCTTCCTTCCATACCCGGGTCTCTGTTAGCCCAGAGGAAATAGCATCTGTAAGCCTTTTTTTAAATAAGCGGGATCATGCTTCGTGGGTCTTCCTGCCACTTGTTTGACGATGGGCGCTCTGGCAGCGCTCTCTGGCGTCGGAGCACAGGCCAGCCTGTTCCGTGTGACCACAGCGCGGTGACTCGGAGCACATAGTGCCATTGTCCGACTGACAAGCACGTACATTGTTTTTTCACTGTTTTGAACCTTACCCCAGTGGACCTGCAGCCACACCTGGGCAAGAGAGGTGGACATTCTGGGTGGCAGGGCACATGCCTTGTTTGAACAGACCTTGCCAGTCGCCCTCCTCAGTGGCTGGCCCAGGGTACTCCGGGCACTTGAGGGAGCTTGTTTCCCTACATCATTGTCCACACTGGGCGTGACCATGTTTGGAAACATGGATTATAACTCCTTCCTCTCTGTGTCCCTGGTGGGGCATGTCCCCAGTTATTGTGGTTCATTTCCAAGCACAGCGGGGGCACACTCTCATGGAATCTTAACAGTGATCCCCACTTTCAAGACGGGACAGCTAAGGCAGAGCCATTTGCTCGAGGTCTTTCTGCGCTTGGAGCCCAAGTGCGTCTCCTTTTGAGGTCTGGGGTCCAACCTTTGAGCTGCCTCAGATCCAGGTGGGCTCCGCACGCGGAGAGGGCTGAGTGGAGGTCCCAGACATGAGGACGACTAGAGCCCTCTGCTTTCCTGCCCTCCCTGCAGAAAATTGACCCTGAGGTGGCTGCCTTCCTGCAGAGGCTGCGAAGCAGGGTACAGATCGGTGTGGTGGGCGGCTCCGACTACTCTAAGATTGCTGAGCAGCTGGGCGAGGGGGATGAAGGTAGGAGGCCGGCCCCGGCCAGGTCCAGGTGGGGGTGGAGCGAAGGGGGAGTTCCAGAGACCCCCAGACCATCATGCGTCCAAAGACCCGGCCCTCTTTCTAGGGGGCAAAGGAAGAACAGGGAGGAGCCAGATGTCCCCCTCGCGGATCCAACACACTTTTTGGGAGCACCGGCAGTGTGCCAGGCTTTGAGGCAGCAGCAGAAAACAAAGCGGGCAGAGTCCCGCCCTGCGGAGCTCACAGGCTCAGCCCTCCCTGCGGGGTCTTGGTTTCATCTTTAAGATGAGCACAGTCAGGACTGGCTGCCGTGGCTGAAGTGACCACACACTAGCTTCCTGTCACTGGCTCCTCGTCACCACGCTTTAGGGTGGGCTGATTAGTAGCCCAGGTGAGACTCCGAAGTCACCTGGCAAGGTGTTTGGACTCTGAGTCCCCGGTCTCAGCCCAGCGGACGCAAATGCCTCCCGGTCTTCAAACCAGAAATGCCCTCGACTTTTTCCTTCCCCCACCACTCCACCCCGTCCCGGGGTCACCTCCTGCTCGGCCCTGCCCGCCGCAGCCTCCTGTTTTCTCCCCGAGCGCCGCCCCCCCCCACCCCTACTCAGCCAGAATCTATCCCATCCGCACCCTCCCGGAGGGCTGGAGGCCTGGGGCCCGGGCCGCGGGAACTGCAGGGGGATGGCGCCCTCTGCTGGCGGGCCCTGGAAGGTTCCGCAGGAGGGAGCCGCGGCAAGCTAGGAACAGGGCCTCGCGGGTGGAAGGGCCTGCGTGGTCAGAGGCCGGGTGGGACTGGCTTGTTGGGGAAAGCCGGCTCAGGGTGGGACAGCGGGCTTTGAACGCCAGGCCCAGGAGCGTGGGCTGCTCTCTGGGCGTGCCCGTGCCTGGTCTCACCTCTTGCCTCCTCCCTGACCGCCCGTGGCCCTGAAGTCGTGGAGAAGTTTGATTATGTGTTTGCCGAGAACGGGACGGTGCAGTATAAGCACGGACGACTGCTCTCCAAGCAGGTCAGTGCCCCCGGGGCCTTCTCCAGGGATACCCCGCTTTTCCACCGAGGGACAGGCCAAGGTGCCCCCTGCCCTGGATGGGGGAGGGACACCGGCCCCATCCCACTCAGAGCCCTGTGCCTCGCCAGACCATCCAGAGCCACCTCGGCGAGGAGCTGCTGCAGGACTTGATCAACTTCTGCCTCCACTACATGGCCCTGCTCAGACTGCCCAAGAAGCGGTGAGACCCTGGGAGTGGGAGGAGCGGCTGGAGGACCCCCCCCCCCCCCGCCCCCGGGCCTGCAGGAAGAAAAGGGTGGGCCCCTCAGAAGGCCAGGGAGACGGTGGGGGCCTGACGCAGTGGTGGGGGAGTTCTTACCCCATGGGAACGCCAAAGTGGGACTGCATGTGAATTCAGGGCCACCCTGTCCCCTCGCGCGCCCCCTCCCTCCCCAGCGGGACCTTCATCGAGTTCCGGAACGGCATGCTGAACATCTCGCCCATCGGCCGCAGCTGCACCCTGGAGGAGCGAATCGAGTTCTCCGAGCTGGACAAGGTGCCCGACGGCGACCTCAGGCTGTAGCGCCTCGGTCATTCGGCCTCTCTCAGTCTTTGTTTCTGGTCTGGGAGGTGGCTGGGGGGCGGTTCTGGTTCGGCCCGCACCCCTCTGTACACCTGGCGTGAGCTGTGGGCACATCCCACTGCTGCGCCCCTCCCTTGGAGATGGGCCCCACCCCCCACCTGCTCAGGTAACCCAGCGCCGAGGGCGTCCTTCCCCCTCCCGCCCTCACAGCTTCGGCCAAGAGTGGGCCTCAAGGCCACTCACCCGTGTCTCCGCCCCGCACCCGCCGGCCTGTTCTCTGGCGGCGCCATGGATACCCTTTGAAAGCACCGCTGCCCTGCCCACTTCCCGCCTACAGCCCCTCTGGGGCTCCCTTGCTCAGGGGGACGAGGCCCCAGCCCCTCCAGTGCTGTTCCAAGGGCTGAGGGGTCTGCCTGGCTCAGGCCAACTGTAAGGGCAGGAAGGGCACAGGGCAGGTTTTCTGATCCAGCAGACGGGGTAAAGGAGGCATCCTGGAGCCCTCGGTGGCTTTTCAGGCTTTTATTGGGGTTTACCAGTACACGGCAGGCAGGGGTGCTGGGGGGCCGGGAGGCTATTGACTGCTTCCTGGCCCCTAGCAAGTCTTCGCTCTATCTGGGCTCTCCGGCCTTCTCTCGTGGTTCTGCTTCTCGTTGTTCTATCTCTGCTGGCGTCCCCGTGACGCCGCCCTAATAAGCGCAGTCTCAGCCCAGGTGAATCCCGTCTACCTAGGCCCGCCCCCTGTTCCAGGTGCCGCCATCAGGCATGATTCAGGACCGCAGGGTTCCCTCATCCATCCTGATGGCGGGAGGCCAGAAAAGCCTGATCCTTTTTACCTTACCCTACACCCCCCTCTTCAGTCTTACCTATGCCCTTGACGCGCCGCTGACTGTTCTTGGAACATTCCACAGTCCCTCTGGCCTTTGGAGGTGCTGCCCCTGCTAACCCTTGACTTGTATTTTGCTTGTCAGCCCTCCAGCCATGCGCTGCCCTCAGGGCGAGCCAGCACGCCAGCCTGCCACGCTGGCCCGCCGCTGTCCTCTGACCTGCCCTGCTCCCCCCGGGCTCGCCCCACCCCACCACGTCCTCCTTGCTAGGGCCGGCGGAATCCACTTCTGCCCACACGCTTCCCTCCGACGCGCGGCGCTCACCTTCGCAGGGGTCACCTCAGTGGGCCTTCCCCGAGCATCACATGTACCCCCGCGCACCCCAGCGCCTCTCCTCTGTTTGGCTTCTCCCCATGCAGACATCGCCACCCTCTAACACAGTCAGACATCTTTTAACCCTTGGTGATTGTCTCCCCAAAATTAAGCTCCGTGGGGACTGGGCCTTCTGCGGCCGCTCCGACACCCCCACGCGGGAAGCCGCAGGCGCGCTTGTGAGGGGTGCGGAGGGTGGGTCGTCCCCTTTGCGGATGAGGAAACTGAGCTCATGGGCATTGGTGAAAGGACAAGGATTTGAACTTGGGGTTCTGCCCACTGCTGTTTCCCAGGTGGCGGTGGGGTGGGACTTGCAGTGACGCTTCCAACTCACTGACCGGGGGTCCCTGGGCTTAGGGTAGGCGAAGCCCTCGGGCGATTGGCACTGACCAGAAAGAACCCTCCCACCATGCACATACCCAGCGGCCCAGGCTTGCGCTGCCAGCTCCCCCCCGACTTGCCTGGACAGTGGCTTCGCCACGTGCGCCTGTGCTCTCTGCGGTGAAGGGGGTGAGCTCCCGTCTCGCGGCTACAGCGGGGCTCGGGCACTGGCCCGCACATGCCCTGCTCACGGCCCCTGGGGTCTTGGCTTTGGTGCTCAGCGCCTTCCGGGACTCCGCGCACTCTCCTCAGTTCCTCAGGCCCTGAACGAACCGTGCCCGTCCTTAGATGCGGACACGGTGGCTAGGGGTGAGCACCCAGGTCCCGCCGAGGCTGGGCTGGACACACGGCTGCTCAGTGCCCGGCCTGGCTGTCTGGAGGCAGGTGTGGCCCTCGGGCCCGGGGGAGGCTTCTCCTCAGGGCTGTGGAGCCCTTAGCGCTAGGCTGGGCCCAGAGTGGCTTCCGGGGTGGGCCCACTGCCTGATTGGGAAGGTGAGGCCACGGCTTCCGGAAGCTCCCGTCCCCCATCTCCGCTTCTCCAAGAGCGGAGACAGACAGGGGTGGCTGGTTACTTCTCAGGGAAGTCAGGCTTACCATGTCGCGCACGGCCAGGAAGCACGACTGCTGGGCCCGGCTCCCAGCAGCTGCCTCTCTCCCAGGTTGAGTCGCAGCTGGCTTTTCAGCTCAGGTCCTCCCTGCGCCACAGCTGGCCACCCCCTGCCTTGCGCTGCGGTCCTCCCTGACTCCACTGGCTCGCCTCGGGGTTGAGGCACACCACGGTGCTCAGAATCCCCTCCACGCCCCTGGGGCGTGTCCAGACTCCCCTAGGCCCTCTGAGCTGGCTATGCTGCGCTGCCCTGGGGGAACCTTCAACTCAGGCCCTGCTGCATCCCCCTGCCCCCTGCCTGAGGGTGCTCGGCAAATGAGGTGCCCGTGTGGTTGGCGCTGACTTGTGCCCAGCATCCTCCTGACCTGAGCTCCCCTGCTGCTGACTCACAGGTCTCCTGTCTCTTGATGCCTCACGCTCATTTCCAATGGCCCAGCTAGTTTGTGGCGAGCTGGGTTGAGCCCTTTCCTGAGGTGGACACTGGGCCTTCTGACACCCCTGCCCTCCAGCCTTCGCCTCATGCCTCTTCCCCCAAGGCTCCCTTCAGAACACCCGTCCACAGCCCTGCTATCAGGGCCCGGCAGAGTTCAGTCAGAACTCCCGGCTCCGGCCTGGCTGGGTGGCTGAGGCATGACCCCACCCCGGGGCTCAGTTTCTTCATTTGTACAGTGGGGCCGTAGCACCCACGTGGAGCGCTCCAGTCACAGGACTGGAGTGCCCAGCGCAGTGCCCTCCAAGCCCGAGCCTCCGCCCATTCCCTCCCTCCCGCAGAAGGAGAAGATCCGGGAGAAGTTCGTGGAAGCTCTGAAAACTGAGTTTGCCGGGAAAGGGCTGAGGTTCTCCCGAGGTACGTGCACCGCAGGAGGCCTCGTGGCCGGTGGCCCTGGGGGTTGGTGAGCGAACAGAGAGAACCCCCGCCCGCCCACACACCAGCCGCCCTCTCCAGCCCTCTGCCCTGCAGGAGGCATCCCCTGCCCGCCTACGCCCCCGCCGCCCTCTCCAGCCCCCTGTGCCCTGCAGGAGGCATGATCAGCTTCGACGTCTTCCCTGAGGGTTGGGACAAGCGCTGCTGCCTGGACAGCCTGGACCAGGACAGCTTCGACACTATCCACTTCTTCGGGAACGAGACCAGCCCTGTGAGTGTGGCCCAGCCCAGGTGCCTCCCGCCCCCCGTCGCCCCGGTCAAGGCCGGCCACAGGCGCCAGAGCAGACCCCGGAGGCGCCCAGAGAACAGCCAGTGCTCACAGCCCCGCCACACAGGTGTTAGGCTGAGGCCCTGACGGGCTGCCGCCTGCCCCAGGCCACGTCAGGCAGACCTGGAGGAGGGGGCCCCACGCCGGGGTGTCTGCTGGGCTCCACCCCGGCATCTCCTCAGCCACCACGTGTGCCTCCTCCGCAGGGCGGGAACGACTTCGAGATCTACGCCGACCCCCGGACCGTGGGGCACAGCGTGGTCTCGCCGCAGGACACCGTGCAGCGATGCCGCGAGATCTTCTTCCCGGAGACGGCCCACGAGGCGTGACAGGCCTCGCCCCGGGACTCCCAGAGCGCCGTGGCCCTGGCGCCGCGCGTGCCGGGCCTTCCTGCGGCCCGACGCCGGCCAGCGTCTGTGTGGACGACCGTCCCGCGGCCAGCTCCGGGGCTCGCGCCGCCGGGCTGTGGTCGCTGCCCGTACTTCTGAGCCAGCTTCCCCTCCCCGCGCTGCTGACAGCGGCCCTGCCTGCCGGGCGGGCGCGACGCGGGGGGCGGGTGTGTGCGGTGAGAACTTGATCTCACGGTATTAAAGTCCCCGGAAAAAAGTGTGGCCGTGGCTCCGTCTGGGGGGGGTGCTTGGCCCCGGGCGCAGGTGCCCTTACGGCCTGCAGGGGAGGAGCCAGGCAGGCCGTCTCCGGGCCAGCCCTGGGGGGCCGGCTGTGTGGGTGTCTTCCCCAGCCCCTTCCCAGGACCCATCAGACAGAGGCCACGCTAGACCAGCCCGCGCCACAGTTGAGGGTTTATTGCCAGTGTTGGGGAGGCCGGGCAGGCGGGGGCCGGGGGTCCCGGAGGACTCTGCGGGACCTGAATGGGGAGGGTGCTGCTGCCCCGCCGCCACCCCAGGCAGCCCCAAGCCACTGCCAGCTCGCACTGCCTCCTGGCTGCTGCCTAGAAGGGGCTCTACTCACAGGATGGAGGTCTTGGGGGCCCCCAGCAGTTAACTTGCACCAATAAACCTTCTGCCAAGGAGGCCAGCGAGTCCTGTTCCCCGGGAGGAAGGCCACGGGCCCCGCCACAGCACCCAGTTCCAAGTGGGGTGTCAGGCTGGGAGAGTCCCAGTTTGGGGGAGCTGGTCAATGCCATTCAGTAACTCTGGGCTCCCAACCTCTGTGGGACAGGAGCGGGGGGCACCTTAAAACCCCAGCGAGGGCCAGGGATCCCCATAGATAGTCACGGACCCCTTCATCTTGGACTGGATCTTCAAAGATTCACTGTCCCTGGCAGGCCCTCCCCTGAACCCCATTTCTTACCCCACCAGGTGATGTGCTCTCTAAAAGGGAATGTGGGGGGTGGAGTCAGAGCCCCTCCTTCCTGGCCTCCCAGGTCCCGCCAGCGATGGCTGGCCACTGGCCGCAGGGCTCGGTGAGCAGGAGGGAGGAGTGAGGACCCAGCCCGGGGGCGGCAGGGCTGGGCCTTCCAGGCTGAGGCCACCCGAGGGCCCTCCTGACCCTGTGGGAGGGGATATGTGTCCCTCCAGCCAGGGGCCTGGGCAGCCTTGGTGACTGGACACTGGCGGAATGTTGGGGTTTGTGAGCCAGGGCAAAGGGGGTGGCTCCGCCCAAACCCACCGCTCATCAGACTGGCCCAGGGGAGGGGACACTGCCTTCTTGGGGTTCAGAGAGTCACTGCCAGCTGAGGAGGGGCTGTGGCTGGCAGAACAGGAGCCCCCAAACTGCCTTCTGTGCTCAGGCCCCTCTTTCTTGCCCCTCCAGTGTGTTGAGGGGAGAGCAAGCAGGCAGGCTGGGGGGCGCCGCAAGGGGGGGCCTGCCTGCCTCCTCACTTGGCCCTCTTCCCCTGCCAGAGGCTGGGAGGCTCCCCCAAAGTGCTCCCTGGCCCAGCTTCCAAGGGGAGGGGCCCAGGCCACAGGGAGACCCCAGCCCAGGTGGGAGGTGTGAGTAGCTAGAGCATTCTGGCCCCGGGGCCAGTCCTGGGGTAGAGGCCAGGAAACAAGCGTGTATGGGTGGGATCTGCTGTACCCGCAGACCCCAGCCCCAGGCCTGCCGTTGGTACGTGGCTTGATGGGCAGGAGGGCCCTGCGCGAATGTGGCAGAGAGGAGGGGAGGAGAGTGTGGACGGGCAGAGAAGGCGGGCCGTGGCCGCCTCAGTCCAGCTCAGTAACAGTCACGGGTCACGGGGTGATGGAGGCACACTCACAGCCACAGCACGGACAGACAGACAGACAGACAGGGGCACGGAGGCCGCCCGGGGGCCTGGGTCAGTCAGCGCAGTGGGGCGCGGGGCCGGCTGCTGCCAGTCCGCCCTCTGTGGCTCCCCCCCTGGCTAGGCGGCCGCCTCGAGACCACCCGGCCTAGGAGCCCACAACCTGGCCGGACCACGTCTCGTGGGGAGTGTGGGGGGCCAACTGGGTGAGCACCACCTCCACGGCCTGGAACTTCTGGTTCTTGGGCGGGATGGGGCACATCTTGTAGGTCACCTCATCGCCCTCCACCGGCACATACTCCCCCTCGATGCTGGTGGGCGAGAGAGGGCATCAGCCCCGGAACAGACCCCACTCCCAGACGCCCCCATGGCCTGGCCAGGGAGCCTGGGCCAGCCCCGGTCTCTAGTCTGAAACACAGGGATCCCAAAAGTCCCTCCCTCCCTGTGCTGCTTGGGGATTACGTGGGGAGATCCCTGAGGCCAGGGGCTGGGGGCCAGGCCTAGTCCACCTCTGCTCCCGCCTAGCCTCCCTGCCTGACAGCCCTTCAGGCTAAAAGGCCCAGCCCTCTTGGCCCCCATGAGCAGCATCCAGGACACAGCTGTGGCTCCAGGGGCTTCTGGGCTCTGAGTGCCCCCCCCAGCTCTAGCCCTCCTCCTATGTACCCCTGCCCCCGAAAGGGGGAGGTAGAGATCAGGGACCCAGACCTCATGGGCCAGTGCAGGGGGAGAGGCCCGGGACATGGTTCCGGAGGCAGATGGGGACAGTGCAGCCAGCGGCCACGGCCCGGGGGGAGGGGACTCACTCAGACACGTGGACGAAGATGTCCTCAGACCCGTTCTCGGGGGTGATGAAGCCGTGGCCCTGTGAGCGCGAGAACTGCTTACAGACGCCCTTGAATACGGGGCCAGCCGAGGCTCGGGCTGTCCTGAGGATGGGGGAGGGCAATTGGCGCTGTGGCCTGGGGACCCAGCTCCTGTGGACCAGCCCCCCCTCGGCACAGCAGCCTCCTGCCCTGTCGAGGCTTAAAAGGATTCTTGCTGTAATATTTTTCTTCCTACCCCATTGTAAGATTTTTTTTTCTTGCATAGAAGAACTGGGGTGCGGGGTGCAGGCCAGAGGTGTGTGTGGGAGGGTGAGAGGATTCACCAGAGACAGAGCAGGGAACAGAACAGGCAGCCTGACGAAATACACTGCTGAGGGGAGCAGCGGGCGAGACAGGAGAGGTCTGCCACGCCATGTGGGTAGCTCCCTGGCCAGGGATCGAACTCTTGCCCTAGTGGTGATAGCGCTGAGACTTGAGCCCTAGGCCACCGGGGTCCCGTTGTAAGATTTCTGAGTGAGGAATGGCCTGGGCTTCAATACGTGCCCAGAGTTGCTCCCTGGGGTATCCTGCTCACGCACCTTCCCTCATCCCCTCGTCATTTATTAAGCATCTGCTCCGTGCCGGGCTTGGGTTGAACGTGGGATAATTAGCATTTGCCACAAAACCTCCTCCCTTGGCTAAGCAGTCTGTCCCCCCGTGGCTCCCACAAGCACCCTCCCTATAGGACCCCACCCAGTGACCCACCCCAGAGGCGCAGGCAAGCCCCCATCCAGCCCGCCCCCTCGCTCTCCCTCTCCAGAGACCAACCCACGGCTGGGTTATTGTCCAGCCTGTTCCACAGGCCTGCGCCACCCCCAATGCCTTCTCCACCTGAAACATCTTCCAGGCCCTGCTAAGACGGCCCCCCTGGCGCCTGAGGCTGGTCCTCACCCCCAACCCTGCCGGTGGTAGTGGACGGTGGGCACATTCCCTCCGGACTGCAGGCAGCTGTAGGCTGAGACTGTCTATTCGTCATTGCGTCAGGACGTCATAGGGACAGGCCTCCAGCTGCGAGGGGAGGCGGGGTGGGCCCAGGGGGGGGGGGGCAGGGCAGGAGAGGCGCAGGTACTCACGCGGAATACGTCCTGGTCCGCTTGGTGGGCAGAGGGCTGGGCAGGTCCCGAGCGGAGACGCCGCCCCGCTCCCAGACCCTGCTGCCCTCCCGATGGAAGGGGAAGGTGGGCCACACCGGGGACTTGGGGGAGTGGAGCGGGGGTACAACTGGAGGGGACGTGGGCTCCGAAGTCATGGTGGGAGCAGCAGGAGTACCGGATGGGCTCCCAGGCTCGGGGGCCGGTGAAGGGCTCGGATGTCCTGGCGGGCAGGGCCCGGCCTGGCCCTGCTCGGCAGCCTCGGCAGCCACAGGCTCCGTCTGGAACAGGGAAAGGCGGGAAGCGTGAGTGAGGCCCAGAGCGGGCAGCTCCTGGGCGACGGCGTGAGTCTAGAGAGCTGGGCGGGCCTGCGCGCCATCCCCCCAGAGACCCAACAGCCACAGACCCCTGCTCCGGGCTGGCCTTGCTCCCCCAAAGCCCGTGCGTCGAGCGCTAACCCCGGTGGCGGTATTTGGAGACGGGACCTCAGGGATGTGACTAGGATTAGGGGTGGTCAGAGGCCGGATCCCCCATTGCAGGACTAGCCCCTTAGCAGAGCCTCCGAGCTGGCTGCCTCCCTCTGGCCCTGGCACAGCAGGAGGCGCTGACCTGGGCACCACCCTGGCCTTGGACCTCCAGCCTCCAGAGCCAGGAGGGAGATGTCTGTCGTGGGAGCCCCCCAGTCCATGGCATTTTGTTTTTAGCCAAGTTGACTAAGACACACCTGGGAGCCCCGCTGGCACAAGTTCCATTTTCCGACTCCCGAGCCCAGAAGAGGCGCGTGCCAGAGGCCAGGGACGCTCTGGATATAATTTGGCACCAACGCGTCAAGCCCACAGACCTGCGTCTGAATCTCAGCTTTGCCAGCTGTGCCCCGGCAGCCTCGGGCAGCCCGTCCTCTGACGCTGGGCCCCCACAGCCCGGGTCTGAGTCCTGTTCCTCCACCCCCGGCGGTGTAGCCTCGCTCCACACTCTCAGCCGTTGGCTCAGCTTCCCGCCCCTCACGGGGGGATAATGTTCTTGTTCAGGAAGCGCTTGGCCCAGGACCGGGCGTGTGGGCTCCCGGGAACACTGGTGATAGTTCCTCAGCCCGTTTCCTACTCTCTAGAAAAACTCGGGGTGAGAACACCATGCAAGGCTGTTGAGGCTCCAGGGATTAGGGCGACAGTGCCTGGCATCTCTAGCACCCAATAAAGTGCTACTACGGGTGCTAATCACTAGATATTCCCACATCAACAGCTGAGGGCCTGGACGACCTTGAAAAAGTTCACTCTATTTTCTTCTGAATCTGAAGAGGAAGAAAAATCGTTTCTTCCCCATTTCCCCGGCCCCAGGGATGGAGAAGTCTTGGACCCCAAGATGCTCCGGTGGCACCCTGTGGAGGAAAGCTGGGCCTTCCCGGCCAGGCTGCTCTGAGCCCGGGACAGGAGCCTGCAGGGGCGGCGGGGCACAGCAGGGCACACAGAGCCCCAGCTCTGCCTTATGTCAGCTGCCCACCTGGGGTGGCACCTCCTTGGCCTGTTTCCTCATCTGCACAAGGGAGCAGATAAGCCCCGCCTGGCTAAGCCCGGGGTGTCAAGAAGCGCCTGAAGTCACACAGGCCTAGGGGTCCTGAGTCGTCACCTCCTCACCCCCGTTCCTTTACTCCCACCCCTCACCCACAGGCCCCGAGGTCGCAGGTGAACCCCTGAGCAGCTGGTCTCTGTCTTGCCTCCTCCCTGCACCGTCCCGAGCCCGGGTTTCTGGGGAGGACGCCCAAAGCAGCGCAGGGCAGGCCGGGCAGGCCAGGCAGGCCGGGCTGGAGGCTCTCAGGCCGCTCTGCTCGAGCCCAGCCGGCAGGGTGCTTCTGGGTCCGGACGGCGAGAGGCTCTCCTGTCCTGTTGGACAGGGGGCCTCTTCCTCCCCAGGACCCCATCTCCAGGGGTGCCGGGGAGTAAGAACTGCCCCTCGTGGCCCCTCAAGCTGACGTCGGGTGTTGCTCTCGGAGTCCATTCTGGGAGGCGGGGGCGGTCAGGCCTGGCTGCTTTACCCCCATCTTAGAGGATAGGCAGAACCTTCAAGAGCCACAAAACACAAAAACTTGTATGTGAACATTCCCAGCAGCATTATTCATAGTAACCAAAGAGCGGCCACACCCTAAATGTCCACCAGTGGCTCCATGGACAGACAAAACGTGTGTGGCCAGAGTGGAGTATTACTCAGCCGCGACCAAGGCGGGCTATGATCACGCGGTGACGCACAGGAAACTTGCGGCGAGGATGCCAAGGGCAGGCCACCGGCGCAGGGCTCCGCGCGGGACAGGCCCGGGACAGGCTAATCCGTGGAGCCAGAAAGGAGGCCAGTGGTTGCCTGGGGCCGGGGAGGCAAGGGGCGGTGACCTCTCACGGGGGCAGAGCTTCTTTTCAGGGTGATGAGAACTGGACCA
>NW_023601017.1:0-24023 GCF_014898055.3 Talpa occidentalis | reverse complement strand
AGGTCCCAGTGAGAACTGGGACACGGAAGATAAACGGGTGACTCCAGCAAAACTACCCGAAGAAGAAAGTTGCCATAAAAGAGGACTAGAAGGGAAGAAAGCGCAGAACTCTGCTCTCCTCCCCCGCCCAGAGTCGGCACTCTCCGACCGGCAGAGAGGAGGAGAAAAAACACACTAAAACGACCAACAAGAACAAACTACGCAGCAAGCGGGACTGTGAGTGGAAAGGAACTATTGCAGCCACCACACCCCGTGAACGGGAGCTGCGGAGAACCCTGCAGGATTCGCCGCGGAGGTGAGCTTCGGGCGCCATTAAACAGAGACCCCCCCCAGGAGGAGACCAGGACCAGCACACAGCCCTGGGCTGCCCGGTAAGCTTGCACGGAAAAGCGGGGCGCTGGAAAAGCAAACGCGGATCAGGATCGGGATCGGGTGTAAGCCAGAGGTGGGGGTGGGGGGGCGCTGAGAGGATTCATCAGAGAGAGGAGAGCAGAATAGTCAGATCTACTGAAATACACTGCTGAGGGGAACAGTGGACGAGACAGGAGAGGTCTGTTGTGCCCTGTGGGTTAGCTACCTGACTGGGGATTGAACTCATGCTGCAGTGGCTGACAGCAGTCTGATAGCATGGTCTTTAACCCCTGTACCACCAGGGAGGCCCCTGTAGTATTGTTTTGTTGGAACTCTTCAATTCTCTTGGATCACAGCTTTTGGTCATTTCCCAGATTGATTTCTAGTGATTATTCCTTTAAATAGGCTTTCTGTGCCTTTCTCTTTTTCTTTTACTTTTGGGATCTTCAGGGTATAGATATTGTTTCTCTTTAAGTTGTCTCAGAAAACTTTTAACACTGTTTTAATTTTTTCCTGGAAAAGCAAACGCGGATCGGGATCGGGATAGCGCAGAAAAGCAGCGCGGTTGAAAAGCAAACGCGGATTGGGATCGAGGCTTCCCAAAGGCATCCCGCATACCTGTCTGGAGCCTATCGGCCCCAGCACAGGACAGCATCTTGTTGATGCAGATGACATGGAAGGGGTGGAGCCGCACTCGGATGTGGAAGCCATCTTTGCCACAACTTTTCACCATGTACTTGTTGGCACAAATATGGGCAGCCTCCAGGCCTTCAGAGGAGAGCTGCTCATATTCATCTGATACCATGAGCCACAGAGTGGGAACTCATCCACTTTTGCCTTCTTCCGCCCCAAGTCAAAGATGCGAATCTTGGAATCAGGGACCCCGCAGCAGAAACGAGACTTTGGTGTGGGCTTGTGCTTACAATACTGGTAACACCGGGCGGGGCGGCGGCCCATAGCGACACCAGGATCTTGGGGGGCCCGCCGAAGGCAAAGAGTGTCTGGTTTTATTATTAAGGTAACATTGGCATCATAAAATGTATTAGAGAACACTGCTAATTCTTGTATTTTAAACACAATTTGAACAAAGTAGGCATTAGTTCGTTTTTAAAAATTTGATAAAAATAATTTGTAAAGATATCTGGTCATGGTAATCTCTTATGAGCACTTGTATTTCTGTACTATTCACGTCTTTCATTTGTAATTCTGGATATTAATGTTTTCGTTATTTATTTTTTGTTTAGACTATCTATTGGTTAGTTATCTATTTTTCTGTCTTCTCAAAGAACCAACTCTTAGTTTCATCAATGTTTTTTATATAGTCTTTTTATTTCAATTCATTTATTGCCACTCTTTTTATTATATCCTTCCTTCTACTAATTTGGATCTTATTTGTTCCTTTCAAGTTCCAGATGTGATAATAGGTTGTTTACTTGGGACTTTTCTTGTTTGTTTGTTTTTAATAAGAGCCTGTGTAGCAATTACTTTCCCTTTCAAGCCCACTTATGTTGCATCCCATAGATTCTGGTAGCTTGTTTCTTCATTTGTATTAGTCTCAAGGTATTTTTTAATTTCTACTTTGATTTCATTTTTTAAAAGATTTATTTTTCCTCTATCTTATTTTGTTCTCCAAAATTGTGTTTTCAAATCTCATTGTCTCTTTTGCTTCTGTTTGTCTGCTATTTAGGCTCAGTTTTGTATTTTTAAAGCAGTTATAATGTTTCTTAATTCCATTGTTCCTAAATGTAGCTACCTCATATTTTCCTTATCTTTATTCTCTTCTTGTTTCATGTCCTCCCTGTTTCTTTAAAGTTACATGAGCATTGCTAGGACTATTGCCCTATATTCCCTGTCATGCTCCACAACTGCACTGACTTGGGGCTCCTTTCAGAGGCTTTTTTTTTGGCATTTGTGCTATGTTCTTCCATCTCATTTTCTATTTTGTATGGGTTTTAGTAGGAGTAGCTTTTCAACTGTTGTTTTTGAATCTGTTGGAGTTGTTGGTGGACTGGTCAACTGGTGAGCAGTAGTAGGTATAGGAGAGGACTGGGGCACTAGGCATCGAAGGATCAGCTCTAATAGACTCAGGAATTTGAACTTCCTGTTGTGATACAGTTCTTTGTAAGGGGTGGCAGGTGTTTTGGATCTCTCAGCCTGGGCTTCAGTAGTTTCCTCTTCTAGAGGGAAGTCTAGGTGCTTTGACCTGATTAAAGTTACCGCTGTTTGTGTTATGAAACTCAGATTCAAGCCAGTTATCCTCACTTTGTGCCCCCATGTAGAGTAAGGAAAAATGTCAGGCTTTTCTGCCCTCCCGCCATCAGGATAGATGATGGATCCTTGTGGTCCTGAATGCATGCCTGATGGCGGGCACCTGGAATAGGGTGTGGGCATAGGTAGATGGGATTCACCTGGGCTGAGATGGGGCTTTTAAGGGCGGCATCATAGGGATGCCAGAAGAAGCCAAAGCAGAAGCCGAGAGAGAAGCAAGAGAAGCAGAAGCTAGAGAAGGCCAGAGAGTGCATAGAATGAAAACCTGCTGGGGGCTGGGAGGCCTGCCTCCCAGCTCCCCAGTACTCCAGCCCTCAGCTCCCCAGTACTCCTGCCTGCCATGTACCTGGTAATCCCAATAAAAACCTGCAAAACCACTGAGGACTCTAATTGCTCCTTTACCCGGTCTGCATGGGATCAGAAAACCTGCACCGTGTCCATTCCTGACCCCTACAATTGGCGTAAGTCAGCGAGATGATCCATGCAGACGGGTATGGAGCCCTCCGAAGACCTGGAGGGACTAAGGAGTAACAGACAATGTGTGCCTGTGACGGCACTGGAGGCGTCATGGTGGCACAGGAGGAGGACAGGTTCCGGGAGCTGCAGGACGAGACCTCACATGGAGGAGACGCCTGAGAGGACCAGCCAACGACCCCTGAGGCAGCAAGAATCGTCGGAAGAGAGGTCCACGATTCAGCGCTCACCAGTGCTGATGCAGGGAGAGGCTAACGGACTTGGACTAATGAATTTGGACTGATAATCCCGCCAGAAGGCGGAGGACCTTGGCAGGTTATGTTTTTTTGAGAATCTGGGGGTGGCCAGTGGGCCTTGATGGCCAAAAGCAGCCTGTGTGTGCCCAGCAGCCAGGTGGAGGAGAAAAGCCAACTGAGAAGGCAAAAGCTGGTGCTGATGCTAAGTTGAGAAGCCCTAAGTGGCTGTTAAGCAGCCTGAGTATGCTGAAGACCTGTGAGTCTCGTAAAATCACCTGTGGGTGATGCCCTGCTCGTTGTCGAGTGAGGGTGAGGAGCTGAGGAACCCGTCCTTGGGGGATGGGTGGGGCACGTGGCTTGGGGTGGAGCCCAAGCCGAATGTAGAGTTTGGATCCCCGACCCATGTGCTTGTGCAGTGGGTTGGCCTGAGTGCAGGGGTCTGCAAGTCGCATTGGTGGCTATGAAGGCCGAGTGTTGGAGTGACTGCAGACAGAAACCCTGAGGGTTGGCGATTACCCCCAACAGTAGAATAGAATCGCCAATCCCAGATTGAGTGCATCCTGGGGGTGGATGCGGTGTGTGGCTTGTAGCCAAGACTACAGCCAGAAAAGGCCAGGAAGCCTGACAGCTCCTGGTGTGTTACAGTAGATGCCGTGAGTGATTCCCCCTCCCTCGTGTGAGCAGTGTCTTCGGCAGCAGATTTCGTGGCTCATCTGCTGGTACCAATAATTGTCTTGTGTCACTAGGTTGGGGCCCTGCCTGGACTTATTTGTGTTCTGTTGTATTTTGTTGTTATATTGTGATGTATTTACTTTTGTGGGCCATGGCTGCAGTGTTTATGTTTGCTAAGAAAATTGTATATATGAAGACTATATGGCAGAAAACCCTGAGGGGGTAGACTGTAGGGTAAGGAAAAATGTCAGGCTTTTCTGCCCTCCCGCCATCAGGATAGATGATGGATCCTTGTGGTCCTGAATGCATGCCTGATGGCGGGCACCTGGAATAGGGTGTGGGCATAGGTAGATGGGATTCATCTGGGCTGAGACTGGGCTTTTAAGGGCGGCGTCGCGGGGATGCCAGAAGAAGCCGAAGCAGAAGCCAAGAGAAGGCCAGAGAGCCCAGATAGAGTGAAGACCTGCTGGGGGCTGGGAGGCTGGCATGCCTGCCAGCCTCCCAGCCCCTCAGCTCCCCAGTACTCCTGCCTGCCCTGTACCTGGTAATCCCAATAAAAACCTGA
This sequence comes from Talpa occidentalis, assembly GCF_014898055.3. Taxonomy (NCBI): domain Eukaryota; kingdom Metazoa; phylum Chordata; class Mammalia; order Eulipotyphla; family Talpidae; genus Talpa; species Talpa occidentalis. Next base: position 19,457 of record NW_023601017.1, on the reverse strand, counting down.
AAAACCACTGAGGACTCTGACTACTCCTTTACCCGGTCTGCTGGATCCTAGAAAACCTGCACCATGTCCATTCCTGACCCCTACACCCCACCTCCGCAGGTTTCCAGCAATGCACACCATAACTTGTGTTCCTACTTGTACACTCCCTTATCCAGTGCAGTGCCAGGTTGTAGGTGCCTGGATGTTGCTGTGTGACCAGTCAATAGCTGTAGGAGGCTCTACCCTGCAGCCTCTCCTCCATTTTATGGGCTATACTACCTGGCTATCACTCTAAACAGAGTTCCCTTAAAGTTTCTTACCCCTTTCCATCAGGGTGATGCTCCTGTTTGCTTGGTAGTAATCAGTTTTTTCCCTCAGGGGCTTTTGGGCTTTCTTTTATATCGTTTTTGTGAATGCAGCCATCTTGTTGGACGCCTTAGGGTGTCCAAATATTTCTGTTTGTGAAGTAAAACCTCACAGAGCAACATGAGACTTAGGTTAAAACAATTGGCTCAGTCCTAGAACTAGTAATTAGAGAGGAGGTAGAAATTAATGGGCGCATCCTTTTAAGGAGAGAGCAAATGAGTGAGCAACATCCAGTGGGGAAGCCAGCGCCTGTGACAGCACTGGAAGAGAAGGAAAACAGAACCTTTCTATTTTTGTGGCTCCTGAACATTTGAAATGGCACAAGAAAAGTTAGCATGAGTAGAATGTGGTTAGCTTAGTACCAGAACCCAAGGAGTTAACAAGAAGGTGGGGGAATGAGATCACCCAGCTGCTCACTCCTTACACCTCAGAGCCTAAGTGCTTTTCACAACAGAGGGACTGCCAAGAGGGCAGGCAGAATCTCTAGGTGTAGGTGTGGTTTCTACAAATGACTGGCAACCAGGTATTTTAAGCAATAGCAGCAGCACTATGTACCAAGATAATCTGGGAGCAACTAGGGCACCCCCAAAAAGACATGGGCAGCTGAGGGACACATCATGATTTTTGTTGTTTTAAGCCATTAAATTTATGGTACTGACAACAATAGAAATGAATAGTCAGTCATCATCACTTCCTAGTGATGTCATCACAAAGCAGGACATTTCTCTGTTGATTAATTCAACCAGACTTCCTTCTGAGATTTCTGCTCATTGGATCTAAGCCCTCTACTACATATCAACCCTTTAAATATCTGAAGATTTTTTCTTTTTTTTAAATTTTATTTTATTTATGCATTCAAGAGCTGGGGTGTAGGCCAGAGGTATAGGGTGGTGAGAGACAGAGTAGGGAACAGAACAGGAGAATTGACTGAAATATACTGCTGAGGGGAGCAGCGCACAAGATAGGCGGTCTTCTGCACCATGTGGGTCACCTCCCTGGCCAGGGATGGAACTCAGTGCTGCAGTGGCTGCTGATAGCTTGATAGTGCTGAGACTTAACCCCTCACTCCACCAGGGAGGCCCTGATGATTTTTTTCTTGATATTTTATCAGAGTACATTGCAGTTTTACACTCTGGTGCCTGTGAGGGCTTGCAGAGGGATTGAAAGGGGATCCCACTGTGTGATTTTCTAGTTTTCCTAGAGGAAACATTCATACATACACAGAGTCCTGCACCATGGTGGATGCTGGAAATAGTTTCAGAGGATGGGATTTCATCAGGAGCCCCTGAGCAAGGTCAGAGCAATGTCAGCTAAAGATTCACAGTGGGAAGTGATGGTCAAGAGGAATGTCTTGGGGGCCTCCCTGGTGACCTAGGAGTTAAATCTCAGCGCTATCACCACCACCACCTGGGTTCAATCCCCAGCCAGGGAGCTAATCCACATATGGTGCAATAGACCTCTCCTGTCTCCCTGCTGCTCCCCTCAGCAGTGTGATTTCAGTAGATCCACCTGTTCTGAACCCCACTCTGTCTCTGGTGAATCCTCTCACAACCTTGAACCTGTGGCCTACACCCCAGTTCTTCTACAAATAAATAACAAAAATAAATCTTAAAAAAAGAGTAATATCTCGGCCCAGTCTTTGAACTAAAGACATCTATTATTGTGGGTGAAAAGATTGGTAATCTATGAAGGAGAACATTGTGCTGTAGGACTTTGTTTGGATTCTAGGATGTTCTCTGTCTGGTTTATTCCTTTAACTACAGCTGCAAAGAGGAAACTGCCTAGGTTGCTGGGAAAGGGGTCATATTGATTTCCCAATGTAAATAACAAAATAGTCAACTTGGAAAAAATTCAGAGAAGTGGAAATCCTTCCCAAACTCCTGATTTAACAAAACTGTGGCCTGAAACAGTAACCTACCCATCAAATTTGGAAAGTCTAACCTATATCATCTGCCAAGCCAACAGAAACAGCCCTTGATTAGTTTCACTCAATGATACTCAAGTCATCTAGAGAAGAATGTGTCAGGGAGAAGATAAGTTAGGAAGAAAAAATGGTTCAGGGAGACAAAATGAGCCAATAGCATCGATCTATCTCTGTCTAAGATCCTGCTCTGGGATACTCCTTTGTATCCAGTTGGACAAATAGCCTTGTCACTAAAGAAATATCCTCTGACGAGGAAAAGGGATTTTTCATTCTGCTTACAGGAACATAGTGAAGTCATAATGCTTTCCCTGCCCATGTTCTATGCTTAGGTATCGGCCTTCTGATTAAGAGCTCAGTCAGCTGAGGGTCATTCTACTCGATACGAAATGAAATGTAATGTTCACAAAAAAGAAATGTATTTTATGTGAATGAGTGTAGAGTGCTATGTAGTAAAAATGCTTGGTCAGACTAGTGAGACAGTGGTGAGGGATATGGACCCTCACCATTTCAGTGACTACCAGATCTATAAAAACATACTAAAACTAATCTCCAGAATAAAAGTTGTAATGTAGATCACAACACAAGGAACTGTAGATCCAAAGACCACCTTCCCACCAGTACATCCATTTCCAACGCCCTTTTATAACCTGAAGTCTGGAGGCCAATGCTGACCCCTGACTGAGCCCTGAAACAGTGACAAGAAGATGCGTTGATATGCTAATTATCTTTATAACTCCCCACACTGGTGGTGTGTCTGGAACACACCAATGCATCCTTAGGGGCATGCTGAGGGCCGAGTTGTGGAGCAAGTTTGTAAGGAGGGACATGTTGGCCACATATACAGGGAAGACTTTCTGTGTAGTCACCTGATGTAATTTCTGAGCTACTCCCAGACCACCTCTCACCATGACCACACAATCACCTTAATGACTACCTAGGTGTCCTCAGGCCTGCCTGCGATGTGGGCCATTGTCTTAGGGCAGTCATGCAGGAATTCTTCTTCCAAACCCCATGCCCAAGTACGTAGAAAGGCCACATGAGGTGCACAGAAAGGCCACAACTGGGATCTCACCTTTGCTTGATATGGTGACTTCTCGTCATGCGTATCCTTTCAATTGACAATTGGCATTATTAATCTTTTTGTTTAGAACAGGTTGGTTGGGATTGTTACTTTGTTCTTTATCAAACCCATGAAGGAAGAAAACAAACCTCTGCAGTCTAGGGTGTGAGGTGGGGAAGAGATTCAGTTCTAAACCCGGGCCTGTAGTTTTTAACAGCTTAAATGCTATTACAAGAGACTCCTCTAGTGGCCATAAACTAATAGCACATGAAAAAGCGAATAAAACCCCAAGTTCTAAACCAGAGAACAATGCCAAAATGGTTTTGACCTAGGGCATTTAAAAAAATATTTTCCTGCAGAACATTTAGTTTTGAGTAACAAAGTTTTTAGTGATGTATCAGTATGAATTAGAAAAAGTTACAGCTCTTAGCACAACCACCTTGGAAAATTTCGCAATTTCTTTCAAATCTGGACACATGCCTCCTAATGACTAAGGAATTGTACTCCTAGATATATACCTGGTACAAATGCAGACATATATTCAAAAAAGACAGGTACAAGAATACTCAGAGCAGTGCTGTTTGTAACAAAAGCTGGAAAGAACCCAAATGCTCAGCAATGGTAGAATGGGAGGAAACAGTGTGTGACAGCCGCATGTCACAACATAATGTTGAATGAAAACCTCCAGGCACAGAATAGTACAGGCTGCATAATTCCACTTATTGGAAGTTCCAAACAGGCAAAACTAGCTAGCCACAGTGAAGTTGGGAGAGTATCTTCTAGAGTTAAAGAGCAGTAACTAGGAGGGGCATGGAGGAAGTCTCCAAAGACTAGTACTGATCTCTTTCTCAACCTGGGTGGTGGCCACATGAGGATACAGTCGGGATTGTAGTTTTCTGTGCATATATTTCAATAAATATTGTACCAGAATGTATATGTATGCTGGTGTGCACATGAGCACACACACATTACAGACAAACACGCACACCCTCAGTAATAACTGACCTGCCTGCCACATGGTTATCACAATTTTTTAAATAAAAAAAAAATTTAAAAGATGGAGTTTTTGATCCTAAATTCTTCTGACAATAAAATTTAAAACAAATTGTTTGTGAGACACTTCTAACTCATGACAATAAAATGATACCCCTGGCATGTAGGAAGGTCCTTGAGAGGGAGAAAGGGTAATATTTGGGGCTTCCGAAGTCAGTTTCAAGTCATTAATTCCCTCATGATGGTAAGACCCAATATCCCCAGGTGCCGGAGGCAGCCTGTGTTCATACAGGGAATCCAGGGCTGGTGGACAGCTCAGAGGACACTGGTAGAGCTCCCCCCCAAGCACCCCCAGTCTGGCCCTGCCCTCAGGTCTATTCCTGGAACAGACCCCCTCCCCCGCCCACTATGTCAGCAGCAGGAATGTGTCTTTTCCTCATCCCAGACCCTGATCCTGGTTCTGTGAAGACAGATGCTGCCTTGTTTGAGCTTTTCTATAGATTTTAGTAACTGCTTTTAAATCCCTTTCAGCCTGTTTTGTTAATCTATTAAATATTGTATTCTTTAAATCAGTTGGCTGTAAAATAAAGAATTAAAAGAACTGAAAGAAATGGGAAAGTTTCTATAAAATCATACCCAGTTACTTTTACAACACCCAAGTGAGATATCTGTGTATTTTACATACTTTCTAGAGAAAAGTAAGAAATAAGTAGATCTTTCTCCTAAACTCTGATTTAGGACATATTTTCAGTGTTTTCACTGTTTTCGCCCTAAAACACTCTTTGGAGGCAGTTGGAGCACAAGTGATTTTTCTCATACCTACAGAGTCTTAACATACCCAGGTGAGATATCTGTGTATCTGCCTTACTTTCTGGAGAAATTTCACATATAAGTAACTCTTGCGAGCAGACATTGAACTTTCAGAGTTAGTGCATGTTTTCAAAGTGCTTCTGCATTATCACCCAAAAGCTCCTTTGGAGGCTCTTGAGCACGGGTAAGTTTTCACATGACTTTTATAACACCCAAGTGAGATTTCTGTATTTTACTTACTTTCTCAGGAAAAGTAACAAATAAGTACCTCTTTTACCAAAGCATTGAACTTTCAGAGTTAGAGCTTTCTGTGTTTTCACCATTTTGGCCCTAAAGCACTCTTTGGAGGCATTTTGAGCACTAGTGTTTTTTCTCAAACTGAAAGACTCTTAAAACGCTCCAGTGAGATATCTGTGTATTTGACTTACTTTCTGGAGGAAAATCACATATAAATAACTCTTGCAACCACACATTGATCTTTCAGAGTTGGTGCACGTTTTCACAGTGATTCAGCATTACTGCCCAAAAGCTCATTTGGAGGCTCTTGGAGCACTGGTGAACTTTTTCATACCCAGTGACTTTCACAACACCCAAGTGAGATATCTGTGTATTCTACTTATTTTCTCAAGAAAAGTAACAATTACCCCTTTCACTTAAACATTCAACTTTCAGAGTTAGAGCATGTTTTCTGTGTTTTCACCATTTTTGCCCTAAAGTGCTCTTTGGAGACATTTTGAGTACGAGTGTTTTTCTCATACTGAACGACTCTTCCAATGCCCAAGTGAGATAGCTGTGTATTTGACTTACTTTCTGGAGGAAAATCACATATAAGTAACTCTTGCAAGCAGACATTGAATTTTTGGAGTTACTGCACGTTTTTATACTGATTCAGAATCATCGTGCAAAAGCTCCTTTGGAGGTTGCTGGAGCACTGGTGAACTTTCTTATACTCAGTGACTTACAACACCCAAGAGTAATATTTGTGTATTTTATTTACTTTCTCAAATAAAGTAATATATAACTTCCTCTTTACCTAAATAGTGTAGTTTTAGAGTTAGGACATATTTTCAGTGTTTTCGCCATTTTTGCCCTAAAGCACTCTTTGGAGGCATTTTGAGCACTAGTGATTTTTCTCATACCTAGAGCCTCTTAACACAGCCAGGTGAGATATCAGTGTATTCTACTTACTTTCTTGAGAAAAGTAATAAATAATTACCTCTCTCAGTGTTTTCACCATTTTTCCCCCTCAAGCACACTTTGGAGGCATTTTGAGCACTAGTGATATTTTTTGCAATATTTTAATTTATTTTTTATATATTTTTTACATCATTGTTCATTTTTAAGCAATGTTTGCTTTCCCTCTCCTCTCAGGTGTCATCCCTATAATATTTCCTTCAACAATGCACCTGTGCATCATCACCAGAGTCCTCTGTGTTCCTCCTTCCCTCCATCTGAGCCTTCTCCCTCCTCCTCCCCTGCAGGATATCTCTGATTTATAATTATCTGTTTGTTTTTGTTTTCATGGCTTTTGTATTATTATTTTTCCCCTGATGTCTCATTTTGTTCCCCTATATTCCTCCTATAAGTGAAACCATCCAATATTTTTGTTTTTCTTTCTGACTTATTTCACTGAGCGTAATTCCTTCTAGCTCCATCCATGTTGCTGTGAATGGCATGAGATTATCTTTTTTTGATTGCTGAATAGTATTCCATTGTGTATATATACCACATGTTCTTGATCCAGACATCTATTTTGGGGCATTTGAGATGTTTCCAGGTTTTACCTATTATTAATAGTGCTGCAATAAATGTAGGGGTACAGGTGCTGATTTGAATCAATGTTGTGTCTTTTGGGTAGATCCCCAGGAGTGGAATTGCTGGGTCATATGGTAGCTCCATTTTTAGTAGAATGAGGAACCTCTAGACAGCTTTCCACAGTGGTTGGACCAGTTTGCACTCCTACCAGCAATGTAGGAGTGTTCCTTTTTCACCGTATCCTCGCCAACATTTGTTGTTGCTTGGTTTTTTTGTTTGTTTGTTTGTTTGTTTTTTTTTTGATATGTGCCATTCTTACTGGTGTAAGGTGGTATCTCAGTGTGGTTTTTATTTGCATTTCCCTGATTATAAGTGATGTTGAACATTTTTTCATATGCCTGTTGGCCATTTGCATTTCCTCTTTGGAGAAATGTCTTTTGAGTTCTCCTGCCCATTTCTTGACTGGATTGGTTACTTTGCTTTTGTGGAGTCATGCCAGTGAGTTCTTTGTATATCTTTGTGATCAGTCCCTTATCAGATGTATGGAGTGCAAAGACTTTTTCTCAGTCAGTGGGGTGTCTCTTTGTTTTGGTTAATGTCTCTTTTGCCATACAGAATATTTTCAGTTTGATGTAACCCCAGGTATTTATCTTTTCCTTGACTTTCTTTCCTTTGGGTGATGAGTCTTTAAAGATGTTACTGAGATGTATTTCTTGTAGTGATTTACCTATATTTTCTTCTATATATTTTATGGTTTCAGGTCTTTTGTCCAATTCTTTTATTTATTTTGAGTTGATTTTTGTGTACCATGAGAGGTAGTTGTCTAGTTTCATTCTTTTGCATGTGGTGGTCCAGTTTTCCCAGCACTATTTATTGAACAAATTGTCCTTGTTCCATTGTATATTATTTGCTTCTTTGTCAAAGATTAGTTGTCCATATATGTGTGGCTTTATTTCTGGACTTTCTATTCGGTTCCATTGGTCTGAGTATCTGTTTTATTTTTTCCAATACCATACTGTTTTAATTATTATGGCTTCGTAGTATAGTTTGAAGTTTGGATGTGCAATACCTACATTAACCTTTGTTTTCATCAGTAGGGCTTTGGCTATTCACTTTTTTTTTTTATGGTTCCATCTTAATTTCATCAATATTTGTTCTATTTCTTTTGAAGAATGTCATTGAGATTTTTATTGGAATAGCATGGAATCTGTAAATTGCCATTCATAGGATGGCCATTTTAACCATGTTAATTCTTCCAATCCATGAACAGGGGATGTCTTTTCATTTCTTCATGTCTTCTTCTATTTCTCTTAACAGTGTTTTATAATTTTCTTTGTATAGGTGCTTCACCACTTTTGTTAGGTTTACACCAAAGTATTTGATTTTTTTTTGTTTCAATTATAAAAGGGATGGTTTTCTTGATTTCTTCTTCTTTGTATACTGCTTTTATCATGTTAAGGTATGTTCCTTCTATCCCAAGAATTTCAAGGGCCTTCATCATAAGTGGATGTTGGACTTTGTAATGCTTTCTCAGCATCTATTGATATGATCATATGTTTTTTTTTTTTTTTTTTGCTGATGTGTTGGATACATTGATTGATTTTTGTATGTTAAACTATCCTTGTGCCCTTGGGATAAATCCCACCTGATTGTGGTGTATTATCCCTTTGATGCATTGTTGGATTCTGTTGGCAAGGATTTTGTTGAGGATTTTTGTCTCAGTATTCATTAGGGAGATTGGCCTATAATTTTCTTACTTTGTGTTATCTTTGTTTGGTTTTGGTATTAGTGTAATGTTGGCTTCCTAGAATGTAATTGGTAGTGTTCCTTCTTTTCAATTTTTTGAAAGAGTTTGTGTAGGATAGGCAATACTTTGTTGCTGAATGTTTGATAAAATTCATTTGTGAAGCCGCTGGGCCTGGGCTTTTGTTTTTGGGGAGTGTTTTGATTACTACTTCAATTTTGCTGCTTGGAATTGGTTTGTTTAGGTGTTCTATTTCTTCTTTATCTAGCTTTGGATACATATATTGTTCTAGGAATTTGTCCATCTCGTCTACATTGTTGAATTTGTTTGCAGTAAGTCTTCATAGTAATCTGATTATTCTTTTGATTTCAATGGAGTCTGTTGTGATTTCTCCTCTTTAATTTATAATCCAATTTATACGTGTTTTTTCCCATTTTTTCCTTTGTGAGCCTGGTTAGAGGTTTGTCTATTTTGTTTATTTTTTTCAAAGAACCAACTTTTGGTTTCATGATCTTTTGGATTTTTTTTAAAATTTCTATTTCATTTACTTTGCTTAGATTTTTATTATTTCCTTTCTTCTACTGGCTTTAGGGTTTTTTTGTTGTTCATTTTCTAGCTCTTTGAGATGTGAGATTCAGTTGTTTCTTTGAGTTCTTTCTAGTTTCTTGATGTGAGCCTGTATTGCTATATATTTCCCTGTTATTACTGCTTTTGCTGTGTCCCATATATTCTGGAAATTGGGTTCCTCATTGTTGTTCAGCTCAAAATATTTTTTAATTTCTTCTTTGATCTCCTCATTAGTCCGGTGGCCTTCCAGTAATGTGGAATTCAATCTCCATGAAGTAGGAGGGTTCCTTGTTTTCTTTTCATGATTTATTTCAAGTTTGATGTCTTTATGATCAGGCAAGATAGTTGGAGTGATTTTGATCTTCATGTATCTGTTGATGTTTGTCTTGTGGCCCAGTATGTGATTGATTCTGGAGAATGATTCATGAGTGCTTGAGAAAAATGTGTACTCTGATTTTTTTGGGTGCAGTGTCCCATAGATGTCTGTCAAGTCCATGAGTTCTATGTCTTTATTTAGGGCTCTGGTGTGTTTGTTTATTTTCTGTCTCATTGATCTGTGCATTGGTGAGAGTGGGGTATTGAAATATTCGAATATATATGCATTTTCTTTAATTCTGTTTTCAGAGATGATGATAATTGTCCAGTATATTTTGGTGCTCCTTCATTTGGTGAGTATATGTTGCTGAGTGTTTTTATCTTCCTGGTGTATTGTCCCCTTGATGATAATGTAGTGTCCTTCTGTCTCTTTTTACCTTTTTAATTTGAAGTCTATTTCATCTGATATAAGTATAGCTGTTCCTGCCTTCTTTTTTGGTCCATTTGCTTGTGGGATTGTCTTCCAGCCTTTTACTTTCAGTCTATTTTTATCTTTTGTGATTAAATATGTTTCTTGGAGACAGCTGAAGGTTGGATTTTATTTTTTAATCCAGCCTGCCACTCTGTGTCTTTTTATCGATGAGTTCAGTCCATTTATATTTAGAGTTAATATTGATATGTTGGCATCTGTATTTGCCATTTTGTTTGTCTTTTTTGTGATTTTATTCCTTGCTTTATTCTGTTCTTCATGTTCATTCCTCTGTTGGTTTTGGCGTTAGGTCTTCTTGTTGAATTTTTTGGAGTGGGGGTTTAGTTTAAAGAATTTCTGGGGCCTCCCCTGGTGGCGCAGCAGTTAAGCGCTGGGCTGTGAAGCTGCCTGCAGTCTCTGCATCACCGGTTCAATCCCCAGACGCAGGCGAGGGTCCCACATGGTGTGACAGACCTTTCCTGCCATGCCCACTGCTCCCCTCAGCAGTGTACTTCTCCAGTCTGCCTGTTCTGTTCCCTGCTCTGGCTCTGGTGAATTCTCTCACTCTCCCACGCTTCTTACTGTGCCCAGTGCTTGTATAAATAAATAAATATATCTTTTAAAAAAAAGATAAATTAAAAAAAAAGAATATCTGGAGTTTCTGTTTGTCTGAGAAGGTCCTTATTTATTCTTCGTAGATGAAGGAGAGCTTTTCAGGTTAGATTATTCTTGGTTGGCATTTGCTGTCTTGAAGTTTGTTGAATATGTTACTCCATTCTCTTGCCCATAGTATTTCTTCAGAGATATCTGAAGTTAACCTGACTGGTTTTCCCTTATAAGTTATCTGTTTCTTCCCCCTTGCCAGTTTTCATCATTTTTTTCCTTGTCTTTGACTCTTGCAAGTTTTACTATTATGTGTCTTGCTGTAGTTTTCTCTTCATTGTGGTAATTAATGTTCTTCTCACTTCTTGTATTCGGCTATATTGGGTTCCTTTTTCATGCTTTGGAAGTTTTCTTCAATTATCTCCTTGAATAATATCTCAGTTCCTTTGTCTCTCTCGTCACCTTCTGAAATGCCTATAACTCTAATATTTCCTCTCTTCATGGAGTCTGATAATTTTCCTAGAATAGCCTCATTCTTCTTCCTTTGAACTTCTCTCTCCTTTTCTCTTTTGGTTCATTTTATTTCTGTATCTTTTAGAGTACTGATCTGCTTCCATTTCATCATTTCTGTTTTCAATGCTTTCCCAAGAGCTCTTTGTCTCCTCCAGTAATCTTTTAGTCTCCTGCGTTTCTTTTATTTGTTTTCTTAAAGTCTCATTTTTTTTCTTCAGTTCAGTGATTATTTGTCTCAGATCATTTTTTTCCTTTTTTTTTTTCTGCTTTTTAATCATGATGATCATTAATTCTCTGACAGGCAGAGAAGTTCTTCCATGTCATTGTTGAGTTCCGGTGACTGTTTTTCTTTTTGCGGTGTGTCCTCCTCCTGTGGTATGCTTGGTTATTTATATTTTTCCTTCTCCCTGCTGTTTGCTTTGTAATTAGTTCTATGTGTTGAGTCATCGTGCCAATGGCGTTGGAGGGCATATCTTTGGGATGTTCCACCGGGGGTGTTGGAAACTGTTTACCAGACTGAGTCTAGAACTGTTATGTCAAAACTCCACCAGCATGTTGCTGGGCACTGTCCTTTACAGTTCTCTTCCTCTGTGTTTACTCAGTTCCAGCAGAGTATCAGCTAGTTGTTGATTTTGTTCTGGTCACTAGGTGGCGCCAACATGTGCTTTTCCCAATTGTTCTCTGGAAAACAGGGTGGAGGGGAGAACCTCAACACAGAGGTTATTGCTCATACTGGCTGCTGTGTCTGCCTGGTGTTCACCTCTAATGGCACTGAGTTTGTGATTACCCGGGGCCGTTGGCTCACCTTTGTAGCGATTCCTGTATGGTTCTTCCTGGTCACGAGGCACAGTGCCAGCCGTAGTTACTTTCCACTCACTGTCCTACTACATGTCTAGTTTGTTCTTGGTTTCTTTTCTCCTTGTTTGTTCTTGGTTTCTTTTCTCCTTTCCGTCGTCCTGAGTATGCCAGCTTTGTGGGTGGGAGGGTAGCTGGGTTCTGACCACTAGGATTTTTCTCATACTGAAGATGTACAAGTGAGATATTTGTGTATTTGACTTACTTTCTGGAGAAAAATCACATATGAGTAGCTCTTGCAACCTGACATTGAACTTTCAGAGTTTTTATAGTGATTCGGCATTATGGCCCAAAAGCTCCTTTGGAAGCTCTTGGATCTCTGGTGCACTTTGTCACACCCAGTGACTTTTACAACACCAAAGGGAAATATCTGTGCATTTTACTTACTTTCTTGAGTAAAGTAATATATAACTAACTCTTTCACCTAAACATTGTAGTTTCAGAGTTAGGACATATTTTCAGTGTTTTCACCATTTTTACTCTAAAGCACTCTTTGGAGGCATTTTGAGCACTAGAAATTTTTCTCAAACTGAAAGACTCTGAAAACACCCACATGAGATATATGTGTATTTGACTTACTTTCTGGAGGAAAATCGCTGAAGGAGTAAGGGCAGGTGGCTCCCTACTGACCTTGCAAGGCTCTGGTTTGTGTCAAAAGAGCTTCAGAGAGGTTATTGCCAGGTTAAAGCTGCAAGGTGGGCAGAAGGTACTGGGTAACTGTTAGGTATAAGTAACTCTTGCAAGCAGACATTGAATGTTCAGATTTAGTGTCTTGTTTTCATGGTGATTCAGCATTATTGCCTAAAAGCTCCTTTGGAGGCTTTGGAGCAGTAGGGAGCTTTCTCATATCCAGTGGCTTTTATAACACCCTAGTAAGAATTCCGTGTATTTTACTTACTTTCTTGAGAAAAGTAACATAAAACTAACTCTTTCACCTGAACATTGTAGTTTCAGAGTTAGGACAGGTTTTCAGTGTTTTCACCCTCAAGCTCTCTTTGGAGGCATTTTGAGCATTAGTGATTTTTCTCTTACTTAGAGACTCTTAACACACTCAAGTGGGATGTCTGTGTATTTGACTAACTTTCTGGAGAAAATTCACATATAAGTAGCTCATTCAAGAAGATGTTAGTGCAGGGTTTCATAGTGATGCAGCGTTATCGCCCAAAGGCACCTTTGGAGGCTGTTGGAGCATTGGTGAACTTTCTCATACCCAGTGACTTATACAACGCCCAAGTGAGAGTTCTGTGTATTTGTCTTACTTTCTTGAGTAAAGTAATATAAAACTAACTCTCACCTAAGCATTGAAGTTTCAGAGTTAGGACATATTTTCAGTGTTTTCACTGTTTTCGCCCCAAGAACTCTTTGGAGGCATTTTGAGCACGAGTGATTTTTCTCATACCTAGAGACTCTAACACATCCAAGTGAGATTGCAGTGTATATGACTTACTGTCTGGAGGAAAATCACATATATGAAACTCTTATAACCAGACACTCAACTTTCAGATTTAGTGTATTTTTTTTTTTTAAAGATTTATTTATTGGTACAAGCACTGGGTATAGTCAGAAGCATGGGAAGGTGAGAGGATTCACCAGAGCCAGAGCGGGGAACAGAACAGGCAGACTGACAAAGTACACTGCTGAGGGGAACAGTGGGCAAGGCAGGAGAGGTCTGTCGTGCCATATGGGACCCTTGCTGGTGGCCGGGGATCGAACCGGTGCTGCAGAGGCTGCGGGTAGCTTCACAGCCAGCACTCAACCGCTGCACCACCAGGGGAGGCCCAGATTTAGTGTACTTTTTTAGATATTCAGCATTATCCCACAAAAGCTCCTTTGGAGGCAGTTGGAGCCAATTATGAACTTTCTAATACCCAGTGACTTTTATAGCTACCAAGTGAGATATCAGTGTATTTTACTTCCTTTCTTGAGAAAAATAAAAAAAAACAAGTAACTCTTTCAACTTAAACTTTGAACTTTCATAGTTAGAGCATGTTTTCAGTATTTTCACAATTTTCACCCTAAAGCACTGTTTGGAAGCATTTTGAGCATTAGTTATTTTTCTCATAGCAAGAAACTCTTAACACCCAAGTGAGATATCTGTGTATTTGACTCACTTTGTGGGGAACAATCATATATAAGTAACCCTCTCAAGCAGACATTAAACTTTTAGAGTTAATGTACGTTTTCATGGTTTTCAGCATTATCACTCAAAAGCACTTCTGGAGAGAGTTGGAGAACCAGTGAGTTTATTCATCCTAGAGAGTCTTAAAACACAGAAGATGTCTATGTATTTTACTTTCTTTCTGGAGAAAAATGACATATAAGTTATTCTTGCAACTAGACATTGAGCTTTCCGAGTCAGTGCATGTTTTCAGAGTGATTCAGCATTATCACCCAAAAGCACTCTTTGGTGGTAGTTGGAGCAACAGTGAGTTTATTCCTTCCTACAAAGTCTTAAAACGGAGAAGTATGATGTCTGTGTATTTCACTTTCTTTCTGGAGAAAAATCACATATAAATTACTCTTGCAACTAGACTTTGAACTTTGATGTTAGTGCATGTTTTTAGAATGATTCAGCATTATAGTCCAAAAGCACTCTTTGGAGATAGTTGGAGCACCAGTGAGTTTATTCCTTGCTAGAATCTTAAAACAAAGAAGTTGATGTCTGTGTATTTCACTTCTTTCTGGAGAAAAATCACTTATAAATTACTCTTGCAACTAGACAGATAACTTTCAGAGTCAGTGCATGTTTTCAGAGTGATTCAGCATTATCACCAAAAGCACTCTTTCGAGGTTGTTGGAACACCAATTAGTTTATTCCTTCCTAGAGAGTCTTTTTTTTTTTTTTAAGATTTATTTATTTATGCATACAAGAGCCAGAAATGCAGGATGTGAGAGGATTCACCAGAGACAGAGTGGGGAGCAGAACAGGCAGATTGACCTAAGTATACTGCTGAGCGAGCAAAGGCCGAGACAGGAGAGGTCTGCTGCGCATGTGGGTTGCTCCCTGGCTGGCCAGGGATCAAACTCGCTACAGAGGCTAGGATTGCCTCATAGTGTGGTGCTTAACCCCCTGCGCCACCAGGGAGGCCCCCTTCCTAGAGAGTCTTAAAACAGAAATAACATATAAGTTTTGTAACAGGGTGGTCCCAGGAAAGGGGGAGGTTCCAGGTTTCCTGCCCCACCCAAGGGAGGGTGGAGCTGAGCAGGAATAGAAGAGGCTGCAGAGGAGACAGAGGAAGGAAGGAAGCAGGATGGAGCCATAAGGAGACCTGGAGGAGGCACATGGAGCCAAGAGACACGTGAAGAAGCTGAACTTGCCTTTTGGTTGTGGACTGGGTGACACAGATGTGGGTGAGAGACCCGTGGGGAGGTGACTATGGCGGTTTTTGTCTTTGAAAGGTTGATGCAGGGGCCAGGAATGAGGAAGCCCACATAGAAAAAGACAAGATGACCCTGACACCAGGACCACTGATACCATTAAGCCTAAACTAAAGCCATAAACAGGGAAAAACAACTCGGCTCCACCCAAAACAACTTAGTTCCACCTAAACCTGTTTCCCCTGCTGCCAACCCAGTTTCCCTGCCTCACCTCTCCTCACCCTACTGTTATAGGACAAGGAGAGGGGCAGCCCAAACCCCGCAAACCTGCCTATTCTAAATGGGTTCTGCCATCCGCCGCATCAACACAAAACATAGGAGACTTTAATGGGAAGGAACTTTAATAAAACTAGGAAACAACACAGGTAAGGCAAAGAGGCTAGTTTCTAAATGAAGCACCCAAAGTTACCCATCTCCTCGTGGGTAAAAGTCCATCCATATGGGATCGGCCAGAACAAGGCCCCAAAGCCTGCCACAAGTCTAAAGCATCTTCCAGTGGGGACCCACAGCAAAGGGTCACAAACAACCGGACAAGCCCGGAAGGAAAAGAGCAAAATCAACATCAAGATAAAAGCTGCCATGGTCACCTCCCCACGGGTCTCACCCACATCTGTGTCACCCAGTCCACGACCAAAAGACAAGCGCAGTTTCTTCACGTGTCTCTAGGCTCCATGCGCCTCCTCCAGGTCTCCTGGCTCCATCCTGCTTCCTTCCTTCCTCAGTCTCTTCTTCTGCAGCTTCTTCTCTTGCTGCTCAGCTCCACCCTCCTTGGGTGGGGCAGGGAACCTCCCCCTTTCCTGGGGACCACCCTGTTACACTACAAAAGGGACATCTCTATTCACAATGGGCATGGCTTCACGGACCCCGCCCTTGGGTCCGTGAGCTCTGGCTGGGGCGCAATAAATTTTCCCTTCCTTTGAGAAATTTAGCCTGGCTCTCCTTGTCTTTACCGCTCTGAACCTTTCTTTCAGTCTTCATTTTGATTTTGCTCTTTTCCTTCCAGACTTGTCTGGTGGTTTTGTTACAGGGCAGGAAGAGGGGCAGCCCAAACCCCGCAAACCTGCCTATTCTATACAGGGTTCTGCCATCTGCCTCATTAACACAAAACATGAGACTTTAATGGGAAGGAACTTTAATACAGGAAAGGCAAAGAATCTAGTTTCTAAATCAAGCACCCAAAGTTACCCGTCCCCTCGTGGGTAAAAGTCCACCCAAGCAGGATTGGCCCAGAGCAAGGTCCCAAAGCCTGCCACAAGTCTAAAGCATCTTCCAGTGGGGACCCACAGAAAAGGGCCAGAAACAACCAGACAAGCCCGGAAGGAAAAGAGCAAAATCAAAATCAAGAAAAAAGCAGCCATTGTCTTCTCCTAACAGGTCTCACCCACATCTGTTTGACCCAGTCCACGACCAAAAGACAAGCGCGGTTTCTTCATGTGTCTCTCGGCTCCATGCGCCTCCTCCAGGTCTCCTTCTGGCTCCATCCTGCTTCCTTCCTCAGTCTCTTCTGCAGCTTCTTCTCTCCCTGCTCAGCTCCACCCTCCCTTGGGTAGGGCAGGAAACCTGGAACCTCCCCCTTTCCTGGGGACCACCCTGTTACAGTTTCTGATCCTTTTCTGTGGGTTCCCATTGGAAGATGCTTTAGACTTGTGGCAGGCTTTGGAGCCTTGCTCCCGGTCAATCCTGCTTGGGTGGACTTTTACCCAAGAGGGGACGGGTAATTTTGGGTATGTGATTTCAAAACTATATTCTTTGCCTTTCCTGTATTTTTTTTTTAATGGGAAAGAACTTAAATACAATTAGGAAACAACATAGAAAAAACAAAGAGTTAGTGCATGTTTTTATTATGATTTAGTGTTTTCACCAAAAGCAGTGTTTGAAGGAATTTGGAGCACAATTATTTTTTTCTTACACCAAAACAATGTTAAATCACGAAAGTGTGACCTATGTGATTTTACTTACTTTCTTTAGAATAGTTACATAAGAAACTCTTTCAACTGAATATTGAACTTTCAGAGTATGTGCACTTTATGGGGGTATTTGGAGCACAAGTGGTTTTTCTTACACCAAAACAATTTTAAACACAGAAGTGAGACATCTGTGTATTTTACTTACTTTTTTGAGAAAAGCATCATATAGGTAACTCTTTCAACTCAACATTAAACTTTCACAGTTAGTGCATGTTTTCAGTGATTCAATAATTCGCCCAAAGGAAAAGAAGATGTTAATCACAGAAGTGAGACATCTGTGTATTTTACTTACTTTCTTGAGAAAAATAACATGAAATTAATTCTTTTAAGTAAATATTAATTTTTTAGCATTAGTGCTGCATCGGGCAAGCCCACACTGATAAAGAAATGGGAGTCGTGGAACAGGCTACATAATGCAGGATGCTGCTGAAGAGCAAGATCCAGGCCTTTTCATTGACATACAGCATAAGGGGAGGAGAAAAAGGAAAGGGGAAGGAGATTAAAGAAATGGGAAGAATGCAGAATCAGGGGTTGTGAGTCTGCCCTCCAGGTACTTCTCATCTGCTTGATGACTGGTATTGTCATTGAGATCATGCCTAATTCCCCAGTCAAGCTTTCATTCTTATCAACAAGGCCTTCCATTGATCAGCTTCTGGGGTTCTTGGTTATACATCAGTCCTCAGCCCCCAGGGTGTTCCCAGTCATACCTCATGATGAATAGCCTTCCCAGTGTGATCCAGCTTTATGCTCTTGTTTGATTTGTGAAGGGCACCTTGCAGGGTTGGACTCTTGTACCTAACTGACTGGGCCATTCTGACCTTGCTTAGGATTTAACAAAATGGTGGCTGAACAGGCCACTTAGGAGTAGCAGACCCACAAGTTAGTACATGTTTTCATAGAGATTTAGGATTTTTTGCCTAAGTGCACTCTTTGTAGGCATTTGGAGGACAAGTGTTATATCTTACACCAAAAAAATGTTAAACCATGGAAGCGTGACACCTGTGTATTTTACTTTCTTTCTCGAGAAAAAGTAACTACAGAGTAACTCATTCAGGGCCTCCCTGGTGGCACAGGGGTTAAAGAAAGACAGCACTATCAAGTTATTACCAGTCACTGTGGCACAAGTTAGATCCCGGGCTGGCCAGGTAGCAACCCACATGGTGCAGCAGACCTCTCCTGTCTCTCTCCTCAGCAGTGTGTTTCAGTAGATCTGCCTGTTCTGCTCCCCACTCTCTGATGAATCCTCTCACCCCCTGCACCTCTGGCTTATACCCTAGTTCTTGTATGCATAAATAAATAAATCTTAAAAAAAAAAAATGTTAAACCACAGAAGTGCGATAGCTGTGTATTTTTCTTTCTTGAAAAAAGTATCATATAGTAACTCTTTCAACTAAACATTAATTTTGGGGCCTCCCTGGTGGTGCATGGGGTTAAGACACAACCTATGAAGCTATCTGCAGCCACTGCAGCATGAGTTTGATCCCTGGCCAGGGAGCTACCCACATGGCGCAGCAGACCTCTCCTAACTCGCCCGCTGTTCCCCCTCAGCAGTATATTTAAATCAATCTGCCTGTTCTGCTCCCCACTCTGTCTCTGATGAACCCTCTTACTCCTCACACCTCTGAACTGTACCCCAGATCTTATATGCATAAATAAATATTTAAAAAAAAGAAAAAAAAACACATTAATTTCAGTGTTAGTGCCTGTTTTCTCAGTGATTAATTATATTTTCCCCAAAGCATTTTTTGGTGCATTTGGAGCACAAGTGTTTTTTCCCTAAAACAAGATGATGTTAAACCACAGACGTGAGATATCTGTGTATTTACTTACTTTCTTGAGAAAAGTGACATACAAGTAAATCTTTCAACTGAAACATTGAACTTTCAGAGTTAGAAGAAAGTTTCTTACAGAAATACCACATTTGCCCAAAGGCACTTTTGGAGGTATTTGTACAACTGGCTGTTCTCATAATAAGAAATGTTCAAACTCAGACTGAGTTATCTGTGCACTTTACTTAGTTTCTTGAGAAAAATAACATACAGGTATCTCTTTCAACTAAACATTCAACTTTCAGTAATAGCACTGTTAGGGGGGAAGGATGTCCTGAGCTAATTCCATACAGGCTTTTGTGGACTCTACCCCCACTCCAGACCAAAGCC
>NW_023601015.1:0-24033 GCF_014898055.3 Talpa occidentalis | reverse complement strand
GGGGAGCAGCGGGGAGACAGGAGAGGTCTGGCCGTGCCATGTGAGTCAGCTCCCTGGCCAGAAATCAAACTCAGGCCATCACAGTGACAGTGCTGAGACTTAACCCCTAGGCCACCAGAGAGGCCCATTTTCTTTTACTTCTTCTTCTTCTTAGATTAGTAAATGTATCACCTTTGACTTCCAAGTCGATGTCATAGAAAAGAGTCCACCTTTTCCCCTTGGGACACTTGCTCTAGGCACCCAGCCACCATGTCGTGAGGAAGCTCAAGCAGCTGTCGGAGAAGCCAGTGGGGAAGAATCAAGCTCTGTGGTCCACGGTCCAGCTGCACTCCTGGCCCACAGCCTCTAGCAACTGGTCTGTCAGGTGACAATCCATCTCAACAACCCATCCTCCATCCCAGTCAGTGCCAACGCATGGAGCAGAGAAGACCCCATTCCAAATTGCAGACCATATAAATGGTATTACTGTCTTAAGCACTATGTTTTGGGCTGTTTGTTATATAGCAATAGGTAACGAGACATTTCAGAGGACATGATACCGATCAGCCCATTTTATTTTTCAAAACAATCCTACAAAAAAGGTAATATTATCCTTGCCACCCCACCACAATCACAGAAACTAAGGACAGAAAGGCTAAGCGCATTTTGGAGGCTGCGGAGCTAATGAGAGGCAGGGCTGGGATACCAACCAGCAGGCGGGCTGGCAACATGCCTCACAAGAACTTGAAACCCAAAAGGGTGAGAAGGTAGCGTTAAAAGGGCCAAAAATAGACCATCGCTAAAATGGAATCACAGAAAGAGATGGGACATCTGGATGCAGTTTGCACTCAATAATTCAGGCCCTTCTCTCCCCAATGCCAGCACGCCCAGCTCTGATCCCAGAGCCCATTTCTGAAATGGGCCCAGCAGAAACACAGGAAGGTCAAGCCTCCTTCCCACCTTCTCAGGCAGACCAGGGAGGCACAAGCCAAAAGGTGACTCCTGGGTAGCAGCCACAGGCAGGCACCGGACCAGGCTGAGCAAGCAGAGCTCCCAACAGTGCACAGGACAGAGGGCCTTCAACTTGGTCATATTCAAAATACTGAAATAAGCGAATGCCACATTCTGTTAGAGTTAGGGACACACATCCTTGCTGTTTTATTCAAACTATGATCTGAAAGTTAGCAAAAAAAAAAAAAAAAAAAAGCGTAATAAAAGTACTTTAAAGCCAACAGTGGCCTTATTCTTCTACTCGCTTGCTCAGCATCCCCGGCGATGGAGGACAGCCTCCAGGTGCTGGGCCCTGGGTGAGGACTGGAGGTACCTGGGCAGCCCCTGCCTCTCAGGGCTCCTTTCTGCTGAGGCCCCATCTCCACCAGGCCTCACGAAGAGGACATTCATCGGGGATGTTTGAAGAAAGGTTATTCACCAGGGAGGAGGGAGTTGGGTTGGCTGCTGTGCACCTCATTGCAACTGTAGGTTTAGATCCAGAGAGACTGTGAGGTGGCTCTCTCCCTCTCGGCCTGCCATGCGCCCTTCCAAGAGGCAGCTGCCTGGCAGGGCACTGATAGACTCTCGGCCTGTTTCCCTGCCTGGGGTGTCAGGTCCATGAGGACAGGACAGTTGTTCACTGTGGTGGCCGCCGAGCCCAGAACCGTGAGGCAGTGTACGAGTGAACAAGGTAAAGGGAAAGCCAGGAAGGTTCCACATACAGGAGGGCGGGGCCCAAGGGGCAACCCGCAGGGTGTGGTGGGGTAGACCCAGGGAGCCAGCACCCAAGGGCAGTAATTTTCTCTGTGTTTTCCACACGCATCATTCTTTTAAGGACTTGCTGGAGAGGGACCACTTTGTGTAAGAGCAATTCAGGGCAGGACTTTAAAAAGAAAGGCGAACTCGGACAAGGTGGGGCTAACAAAGACTTCTCCTCCCCCAGGATGGCCTCGGTTCAGGGCTTTAAGCATCCTCCCTGATGCGGTCTCAGAGAACGTAACTTGGCTTGCTCATGAGGCCCCAAAGGCCAAGCAAGACAGAGTGCTTGTGTCGCATGAGGAGCGGGCTGAAAGGCCCAGGGGACCAGGAACACCACGGGGCTTTTCCAGAAAGTCACAGGTGACTGCAAAGAGCCCCCCGCGCAGGCTCAGGGGCCAGGTGGCACATTTAGGGATTACTGAGAGGGCCTTGAGGAAGGCAACTGTTCCATTTATGTACAGCCCTTGGGCCTTGGGGCCGCTGCCAAGTCCAAGGGCACTTTCAGAGCCTGGCAAGAGGCGGGGCGGCACCGCCTGGGGCGGGCTCCCTCCGTCTGCTCTACTCTAACCCTGACGCCCACATGTGCTAGGAGAGAAAGGCCAAAGAGGCAATGGAAAGGCTCCAACTCCCAAGGGCTTTATTGTTCCAGAACATGACTTGCTCAGATGCTCAGCAGCTTCTCAAGGCAAAGGGCAATTAAGGTCATAAAGAGGGAAACATGGAGGCAGGTGTCTCGAAGGGCCTGCGTCCAAGTCTGCGTGAGACAGACTGGGGACTTGAAGTTCAGAGGGGCTGTGTCGGGCACGAGGCCCTGACTCCTGGGGACCCAAGCCCCAGGGGCGGGTGGAGTCCCAGGGCAGGTGTGCCTCCCGTCCCCTGGGTCTGACCCCGCCTCTGCCTGGCAAGCCTCAGCCCTAGTGACGGTAGTACCCGCCTGCCCGATACCCTGGCCTGGTCTACTCCTGCCCCCCTGGAGTGGATCTGCACTTCCTGGGAGACCACAGGCCTCCAGGTAAATGACTGGCCAATGAAAGGTGCAGTGGGCTTTTGACATAGACCTCTCCAGCGCCCCCCAACCCCAGCCTGGCCCCCGTACATGGGTGATAATTAAAGACTGTGAATGAATCTATGGGCAACCTCAGACTTGGGCACCTTTCTCGCCCAGGATGGGGGGCTCTCCTGGGAGCTGGAAGGACAAGGTCAAAACATACCACGAGGGCCCGGATGGAAGAGATGGGGTGACCTCACGACAGGGCAGTCAGGGAGCCGGGTCCCTACAACCTCCTCCAGGAAGATGACGGCCGGTCTCTGCATTTTGGCCTTTCTTGGGAGGCAGCTGGACTGGGAACAGGAGGGACGGAGGGGAAAGGATGGCCTCGGGAGGGCAGAAGGAGCAGGAGGTGGAGGGAACAGGGGGTGGAAGAAGCTTCTTTCTGGCCCTCTCCACAGACAAGCTTCTCCCCTTGCAGGAGGTTTTAAAGGGCCAGAGGGAGCTGACCAGGAACATTCTCGGTGACCAAGAAGATCCCAATCTGTGCCTGCGGGCAAAGTTCCAGGAAGGGAAATATTCTGCTCTGCGCGCCTGGAGCCTGACAGATGAGCTCACATGAAAACCAGCCCTCAGCCTTTTCAGGTACACAAACCTTGGTGACTGAAGATTTACGCAACCTCTACCCCTCACCTGCCCTCCCCACATTCTGGCCATCAGCCCAGGGAGATGAACTGAATCACTGGCAGGAGGTGGAGAAGGAACTGAAAGAAACCGGTTGAACTGACAGGCGGCAGAAAATAAAAGAACAAAAAGCTCTAACTCAAAGCGGGAGAGTTCCCGTCCAGAGGACAGGCAGACAGACCAGGATGACCTGTTTGCACAGATGGTGACGCTTCCTCCATGCTGATGTAACAGGGCCCAGGCGCTCCCTGCAAACAGCTGGCTGCTTTGCATGCAGCCCTGAGATGACCCTGCGGGGAATCCAAGGTTTCCGTTGCTGGAGCACAGCATGCAGCGGGTCCTGGCAGAGCTGGGTAAATAGAAACACTTTCCATATGCCAGCCATAAAGTTGCACCAGGGAAGAGGGAACTGCAGGCAGGAGGGGCGTGCTCTGCAACATCCCTCCCCCCAATTCAGAGAGTGCAGGGTCAGCTAAGGCTGGGTAAACCACTTGCCTTCCTGGGGTGGCCCTCCTGGGGCACAGGGTTAGGAGGTTGCTTAGATGGAAGGCCTGTGAGCTCCTGCCGGGTGGCAGCTCTGCTCGGAAAGCAAGGCGGTGACTGCTGGGGGGCAGGTTTATGCTGAAGACCCTGCCCCCATTCAACCCTCTCTCCTTTTCATCTCATTCTCTTCCATGCACCATGTCTTCTCAAACGCACACCCTGCGTACCCTCTTCAAGACAAACCATAGCCCTGGACCCCCAAGTCCACTGCCAGCTGCACCCTCCCCCTGCTCCCGACGTTAACACCGCTCCCGACGTTAACCCCTACAGCCTCAGTTTCTTCATCCATTAACTGGGATGGGTGCCAGCTGGGCTCCAGGCATCACAGAAACAAATACCCACAAAGTACCCCGAGCCCTCCGGAAGCCCGTGCCCACCAGAATGACAACGAGCAGCCACCCGCCCGTTTGCCAGTTGTCGCTGAGAGCCCCACTCCATGGGAGAAAGCTCGAGGAGGACAGAAAAATAAACTAGATAGACACAGACGAGTTTTACAGGCGCAGCCGTGCCTCGCTGCTGCCGAGCTGGCTGGCTCTGCAAAGGCCCCCAGATAAAAATCAGGCAAAGAAACCAAATGGCCAAAGAAAGTCGAGTGCACATGTCCTCCTTGGGGCTGTGCTTTGTGATGACCGCTAGCGAGACCGCGTGGGACAGACCCACGTTCAGTGCACAGTATGAAGGCACCAAACCCAGGCAGAGACCTGGGCAAATAGACCGGCTTCCAGAAAGGCGAGAACCGGCGCAGAGTCCTCCGGCTGAATCGCTGGCCTCGTACCCAAAACCTGTTCTCCCAAAGGCTTAGGCTAGGGGAGGGAAGGGTCACCCATGCTGGGGCAGGGTTCAAGCGGTATTCTAGAAGGAGCGGGCTTAGTCAGAAGTAGCTGGGGTAATGTGCTGTACCTCCTCCAGTTTGCTTCCAGCCAGCTGACGGTGGCCAAATCAAGAGGGAGTCCCAGCAGAGACATGAAGCCAGCCATGGAAGGGACTTGAACTGGAAGGGGAAATGGTTAGAAGTAGGGAGAGGCAGCTATAAGCAGAGTATGGAAAGACAGGAGGGGTGACAGCAGGGGAGAAGAGCCAGAAGCAAGCTTAGTGCTCTAGGAGAGCGGGTCCTGTCCTCAGCGCACTGCCCAGGGCACTCGCATCCTGAGGCCGTGAACGTGACCTTGAGAGCAGCTCTGGTCTTACAAAAAAAATCAAGTGATGACTTTGAGGAGAAAAAAGGTGAAATTTTAAAAGGCTAACTTTCTAAGGCTGTAAGCAAACATGGCTTAATTGAGGAGACATTTATTGAGCACCTACTGGATGCCAGGCATCATTTTGTTCAAGCCATGATGTCTGGTATCCAGTAGGTGCCTCATGGCGCTTACAATCCCAAGGTGAAAGCAGCAGCGTGATTCCAGAGCACTGAAGTCATTTGTTAGTCACAAGGGCCTAGAGAAGAGTGTGGCAGCTCCCCTCCCCTGGCTGCTGGGCGGAGGCAGGGAGACACACCGGTGCTGACTTCTGAAGGCTGAAGGCATGTCCACAGGTGGGTGGGAGTGGGGTGAGGGGTACATTCCAGAAACAGAGATCACACATAAAGCACAGAGAAGCAAACAGCAGGTGTGCTTGGGAAACTGAGGGAGGGTTCAGTACCCCTGATGCTTAAAGAGCCAGAGACGCGGCAGTCCTGGAGGCGAAGAACACACACTGCTCGCACGCACCACCAGACCCCCTTTTAGGGGGCCTACCTTTGCTAATGCTGCTAAGTCTGAAAATGTCTGGGGAACCAGCTACCAGCTTCAGGCCACTGAAGGGGAACTAAGGTTCAGAGAGGCACAGCGATGTGCCCAAGGTCACGCAGCAAGGAAGTAGCCAGAATAGGGTTCCAGCCCAGGCAGCCTGAGGGCTCGCCCTTGCCCCCCAACTGCTGTGGTGTGCGAGCAGCGGGTGGGCTGTCAGCCAGTTGAAGGCACCTGGACCCCACTACTGGGTTCTACCAGACAAGCAACTTGAGCAGGTGAACCTTTTGGAAACGCCCACACAGGCAAGGTGGTTGATCTGGGCGAACATCGGGACCCCATCTGCAGGTTTTCTGCCTGGGGCGTCCCCAGGGGAGCGCGCGCAGCTGACTGGCCAGGTCACTTCCAGCCTCTCATCTGCCTTGGAGAGGAGACTGTGCCTGGCCACTGCCCTCCCCGCCACACCCCTTCTGCCCAAGCAGAGAGAGAACGAGCAGCTGGCCCATGTCCCGCAGGGAACCTGGTGAGGTGGGAGGGCTTGATTTTTCCATCTGTAGTCTGAGAATTTCAAGGCCTGGCTTGCAAGTGTCCTCCCTTTTCCGGTGGTAACAGGTTGATTCCAAGGCAAAGGGCCTTCTCTCCCACCCACCCCTGAGAGCCTGTGGTGCACAAAGTGCTTCGGAGGCTTTGGAAAAACATTTGTAAGGACAGCGCGCATCTCAAAGGCCCGCGTTTCACACACGTGCACACACACAAACTCCGCTCTGTTTACCCAGAGCAGAGCACGGCACCTGCGTGAGCATCTGTCCCATATTCACTTGGAAGCATCAGAAATGCTAATTGTGCTGCGCGCGGGAGCACATGGAGATGAAAAGCACTTTTCTCCACATTCTGGCCTCCCCGGGCTCCTGCAAGAGGCCAGCAAGCACGCGGGCCCGGAGGACCAGGTCTGGCCGTGAGACTCACCGGTCACCAGGCCCTGCTGGCTCAGCGGATGGTGTTCACTGAGCGAGGACAAACGTCCCTACCCGGAATACCCCAGCAGAGACAAACTCGGCCACACCCAGGCATCTGGATCTTCTGCAGCTGCTAGAGGTTCCCGGGAGATAAGCAGGAAAGGGGAGGAGGTGGGCGGGACACAGGCCTGGGGTTACCCCAGCTGGGAGGAGCCTAGAACCCTGCAGAGAGCAGATGGCTGCAGCCACTTCTCAGGGACCCAGCCTGGCTGCTGCTGCTCCTGCAGTCAGTGGCCCAGCACTGGGCTCTGACCCTGCTTCCTTTTTCCTCAGTTTCCCTTTCTGCCGAGTGTGGAAGGCAGCCCCAAAGACGCATCACAAACAAAAAACACTAAGCAGAAGCCGTCCGAAGCAGGAGGCAGGAGATGGAGCTGCATGAGCCATTCTGCAGTGCCCAGGAAGGTGGTCGTGGAAGCTGACATTGTCCCCGCCTTGGTCACTTACAGGCACCTTAAGAAAGGTTAAAAGGGACCTCCCTGGTGGCGCAAGGGGTTAAGACACAACCTATGAAGCTATCTGCAGCCACTGCAGCCGAGATCAATCTCCAGCTGGCCAGGGAGCAACCCACATGGTGCAGCAGACCTCTCCTGACTCACCCACTGCTCCCCTCAGCAGTGTATTTCGTCAGTCTGCCTGTTCTGCTCCCCACCCTGTCTCTGGTGTATCCTCTCACCTCCCCGCCCCCCACACCTCTGGCCTGTACCCCAGTTATGTACGCATACATAAATAAATCTAAAAAAAAAAAAAAAAGGTTAAAAAGCCGTTAATAATCCTTCTGAGGGGAAGCCAGAGGACACCAGCAAAGGGAACAAGAGCACAGACCCTCAACGAGGAGTCCTTATGTTACTGGCTGGGGAAAGGGACGCTGCTGCTTGGCTGACAATGAAACCTGGATACTTGCAAATTTCTGTTCATTGAGGTGGTACCCTGAGATCACAGCTTAACCCTCCCCATTCATCTTCATGTCAGCCCTGCATGGAGACATGCCATCCCCCATTTTGCAGACGAAGAAACTAAAACTAGGAAGAAACCGAAGCTTAGCTGCTCGTTCAAGGTTGCCTGGCTACCCAGAGACGATGCCAGAAAGTCAGCCCCAGTCTTGCTGGAGATGAAGGCTGAATGAGGCAGAGCATGGCAAGTGCCACCACTCCCAGCACACGCACTTCTAACCATCTGAGAGTCTCCCCAGCCCCCCTCCCCCATCGCCAGACCTGGAAGCCCCTACACCCCCTGGGACAGTCTCTGGCCTCCAAATGGCTCCACATGACAGGCCACCAAACCAAGCGGCCAACTGGCTGGGAGGCTGGACGGGCTCTGGTGCCAGCCTGGCTCCTGGGCACACAGTAAAAACTACGACTCTACACGACAAGGCAGGCCGGCCAAGTGTGGGCAGCCGAGCCCGCAAGAAGAGGGGGCCCTTGAGAGTCACAGAGAGAAGACATCACACCCGTCATGACCACCCACGAGCGAAAGCCAATGCACCCGGCAGCCTGGAGCCGCTCCAAGCCATTAGCCGCGCTGAGCACAGCCGCTCTGCCCGAGCTGGTTTTCAGCAAAGCTAAAAGAATAGGGAAAAAGCCCAAGCTAACGAAAAGAGAGATTACTGAGAAAAAGGCAGCCCACAAGTGGAATGGCAGAGCTGGGGGCGGGGGGCAGGGGGAGGCTCAGACGTGAGGGAAGGTGGGTACGGGGCATCCCACGTTGAAAGCATGACGACGGGACCGTGTGGACTCCAGGACTGTGTGGGCTCCCAGAGAGAGCAAGCACTAAAGCAGAGAACCAAGCCTCTGGGGAACAGGCTGCTCAGGGGCAGGCATGGGCCAGGCCCCTCCATGTCACCCAGGAGGGGGCTCCGGGGACTGGCCAAGCTATGACAGACAGCATCACGTGTGACCCTGTGTTTCTGGGACCTGGTGACTCACTTCCAGATGCGTGACTTCATGTGTTTATTACATGCCCAGGGTATGGGTAGAAAGGACTTGGGCCCTGGCTCTGCAGAACTTGTACTTCTGGACAGAGGCACAATTGTGTAATCCTCGGCGCCCAAAACAACAGCACCCAGCCAGGCGTGACACTGGGCTGGGCTCCGCGCCTCCCTGCCCTCTCCAACCTCGCCACCTCAGAGGGCGTCACAGCCATGCCAGCAAGAAATCCAGACAGGTTAAGCCTTAGGGAAGAGACTGTGATTTACAAAAGCCCCATCCGAAGCTGGAGGAAGGGAGTGGTATGAACCACCCATGCCAGGTGGCTTTGCCAAACTCCTCTACCAAAATTCCATTTCCTCACCACCTTCAGGAATCCATCATGGCACAAAGCCAACCCTGATTCAGTGCCTAAGACACTCATTGACTCTCTCCCTCGTAGGTGGAGGAGGGCCAGGGGCCTCGGCACGTGGAGAGCGAGAGTGAGGCCTCTCATCCTGCAGCCACTGTCCTGAGTGGCCCGGGGGCGCGGGGGCTCTGAGGAGAAAGAGGACAAAGGCCTGCCGCTGGAGGAAGCTGTTGCAGCCATGTCAGAGCGGGCGGCTCACCGGGAGGCGTGGCCGTGCAAGTGATGTAAATGAAAAACTACGGGCAGTTGTTATATACATGCGATCATACGAGCAGCCCCATGCTTGAAGCTGTTTGACTCATTGGTTCTGATTTCTGGGGTGGAGTCAGCCAGGCGTCAATAAATGGGGCGAAACTTCTCATGGCATGGAAAGTGCCAGGGCTGCTGCCAGACATCTGGGGCCAGGCCCAGAGGGAGGGGCAGACACTCAGTGTCTCATTTGACCCAAGAACTTTGGCTTCACCCTCACCGAGTGGGCTGGCCTAAGTGTTCGGTTTCTTTAACAACGTGGGGAGGTGAATGAAACTTTGAAGGCCAGTAGCACCTAGGAGGAGCAATGCTCCCTCTGGGCAAGGCCTGCAAACCGAGGTGGCAGACTTGGTGATGAGGGCACCCCACACATCTGCCCGGGTGCCTGTTTGGTACGCAACAGCACCCTGATATTTGCTGAACAACTGAATGAAATAAGCCCCCCTGCCCCAACATCTGCCTTTTGGGTCACTGCCCTCTCCACGCCTCAAAGTGCCCAGCTGAGAAATGGAGTTCAAGAGTGTTCCCGGGCAAGGGCTATGCGGATAAACCACGGACACAGACCTCGCTGCACACACGCTTGCAACCGATCGCTGTCACAGCGCCTGCCGCCTCCAACAGGAGAGGGTGGGAATGGCCGTGAGGCAGACTTTACTCAAAAAAAGGATTCTCCCACCGTGGGGACGAGAAGGAGGTGGGACCCAAGGAGAGCTCCGGGGGGAGACAGGCAAGGGTTCCAGATGCACACGCAAGTCCACCGAGGAGACAAGACTCTCCCCTAGAGAAACAAAGCCCCGAAATCAGGTCTTAGAAGAAAAGCCAAAAGGCCACGTGAAATGCCGCTCTTGCTCCTGCAGCTAAAACACGCGGGGAAAGAGATGAAAAATTTTGTTTTTTAATAAATTATTTTATTTTATATAATTCTTACATTATTTTTCATTTTTGCATAATATATGCATTTTCACTTTGGTTATATTCCCCATACAATTGCACCCCCTTTTTCTGACCCTACTCCCTCTTCTCCTCCCCCTGCCCCCCACTGCAGTGTGTCTCTGGTCTATAGCTGCTTGTTGATTTTGATTTTTACTTTATTGCAACTAGTCTTTTAACCCATAATCCAAAGCCCCTGCCTGTGGTTGTGTGCTGACATGCTGATTCTGCCACCCATGAGGGTGTTTATGAATCCACTCTCCCTTTCCCTGGGGAGGGGAAATGAGTGCTCAGGCTTTATCTTAAGGGAGAGAGAAAGTCAGACCTGTGCTTCCTGGCTGAGCAGATTGAGAACTTCCTCATCAAACCTCAATTAGAATGAGTTGTTTATTTAGGGCTGTACCCATGCACTGGGAGCCAGCAGAAACTTATCTCCCGGATACAGCCAGGAGCCGCATCTTAGTAAGTCAGGAGAGGGGTCCCTGCTGCTGCTGAAAAGGCCACAGACTGGGATAGGAGGCCTGCGGGGTCACGGCCAGCCACAGCAGAACAAATTCATCTGGCCATGCTCTTCTTTCACCAACTGCTTCTTCCTGGCCTGGTCCACTGCGGGAGTTTCTAATAATACAGAGGGACCTGCCTGCGCCCAGGCCCAGTGAGCCCATGAAAATACTCATAGAGTCCTCCCTGGTGGCGCAAGGGGTTAAGCACCACACCATGAAGCAATCCGCAGCCTCTGCAGCACGAGTTCAATCCCTGACCAGGGAGCAACCCACATGGCGCAGCAGACCTCTCCTGACTCACCCGCTGCTCATGGGTCCGGTGTGGTCCAGCCATTTGAGGCTGGAACTGCACTGAGCCTGGGTCCATACAGACCTCCTGCCCTGGGAAGTGCAGAATGTGGTCAGGGAGATACACAGGAGGGAACAATGCCAAAGCTGGTCTTTCCACTATAGTTCATTCTGGCAGTTTCCACATACCTCCCAGTCTCCAGGGAGGAATCTAATCCCTATACCTCCCCAGTTGAAGCTGGAAAAAGAAATTCACAGCCCGGATCCAATAACCAGGAAATGAGAAGACAAGACAAAGTTGGATAGGAAGCAGATAAGAAGAAAGAATGGGAAGAAACAGGCCTCCAGCAGGGAGAGCCACGTGAGCCGCCAGAGGAAGGAGAGAAGGAGCCGGGAAGGAAGCGCTGGGGAGGACGGGCGGCAGGAGAAAGCTGTGGTCTCACCGCGGGGGCGAAATCACGGGCAGCCCGTGCAGTCAGGTTTTTTTTTACTTGTCTTCTAGTTTCTTGGTGAAGAGCCAACGCCACTTACCCCGGAACCCCATTGGCTTTGCTATTTTTATACTATGAAAAGAACTCCAGGTATGGAATTCTGATTTAAAATAACATGCCTGGTAGAAAATAAAAGCTTTGTTTAAAAGAAAGCACTATGATAAAGATAGAAACCAACTTCCTTCTGGAAAAGAAGATGGAGGCTGAAGGCCCATCTCCTCCCCGTACTTTGCCTCCTGCCCCCTGGGTCTGCCAGGGTCGTCTTCCTGGGGCTGGCTCCCAGGGTGGGATACAGAGCCCAAGGGTGCAGGTGAACTCATTCTCCCCTGCGAGTGGGCGGTGCCTTCCCTCTTAGGCTGAGTTCTGCAATTCAGTCGGGTGGGTTCAGGGGATGCCACGGCCCTTCCGAGTCATCCAATCCTGGGGAAATTCAATCTCTTGGGCCCTGAGTTTTGCTGCTGCTGGAGGATATACTGATCACCCGGATCTGCTGGGAACACCCACAAAGAAGCAAAGCACAATCCAGGGGTTCTAGACACTGCCCAGCACATGGTGTGGACTCAGCATCCGAGAGCCGTTATTTGCACTGTGAATGACCTAACTCAGCTTGGGCTGCAGGGGAGAGCAGGGAAGGGGCAGGAATGTCCAAATCAGGGGAGTCACCCAGCAAAGGGGTAAGACAGGAGAGCTCCACACAGGCTTCCTGGGCTAGAGTATGGGATGGATGGTCTTGGGACCAACATCCCTCCAGGTCCCTCGGCCTGGCCTCTGAAGAGCAGGGTCTCCTCCCTGGGCTGCTGTGCTGTAATTCAAGGCAGGCCCGCATGGGCACTGCCACCAGAAGCCAGGGAGGCCCCACGCTGGGAGCCATCGAGCCCACCCACGAGCCTCGCCTCCGCGTGGAGGCTGGTTGACTGTTCTGGCTCATGAAACGCCCTCAGAGCGAATGTGAACTTAGACCTCCCTGCAGCAACGGGGAGTGAGCAGTGCGGCGGGCGCTTCAGCCTGCACCCAGCTGCCACCACCAGCATTTGGACGCAGCAGCTTTCATGCAGAGGGGAGAGATGGCATTTCATGGCGGGGGGCCCGAGGCAACAGACAGGGTCCCCCCATGAAGACTCAGAGGGCCTGGGAAGCGAAAGGCTTCCCATCTTGGGGACGAGGCTGGAACCCAGCATGTCTGGTGCTTGCTCATTTTAATTGGTGCCTCCGCCGGTCTGGTGACACCCGCATTCTGCCTATGCGAAGCCCTAAGAAAGCCCCGGCAATGACTCCAGTGGAGCCAAATGCCCAAGCTCCCTGGGAGGCTGTGAAGTCTAATTGCTGTTTGGTCTCCAGCTGTCTAGTTGCCTCTGCTTCCTGGAGCAGCGGTGGCCACCTGCCATGCTGGGGGGAGGCAAAAAGGATTGGGATCCTGGCCCGGGTTCAGGACCCCCGTTTTGGTGCGACGGAATTCCAAGGAAACGGCCTGACTCCACTGACACCAGTCATGACAGTAACACCGACAACAGGCCAGCACTTCTCAGGGACCACACAAAGGGGATCTCACTAACTAACTCCCCGAGGCTCTCTGTGGGACAGGCTATCAAGACCCCGATGGGGAGGCTGAGGCTCAGAGGCACTGAGTCCCATGCTCGGGTAGAATTGGAAGCCTGCAGCTTGACCCAAGCCCACCCACTTCCCCACCCCACCACCCAGGGGTGTACCACAAGTAACAAGAGCTGCATGCGTCCTTTGGGGTTCACTCTGGCAAATACCCCAGGGACACTTGGCCAAGGAGAGAACCACAGGTGTTTCGATTCCCACAATGGAAAATTTGCCCTGGAGTTGCTCAGACCTTGTCCCTATGTCTCTCATGCCCTGGAAACCCCAAACCGCCCAGCACTAAGCAGCCCATTGACGGGCCACGCCCTGCTCAAGCCTCAGTCCCTCCCCATTTGCCCTGATTCTTTTTGCACCAGAAGAGGCATCCTGGGCAGCTGTTGGGTATAAGGGCAACGAGAAGCAAAAGCTGCATATACCTAGCATCTCCCTGCAAAGCCCTGTGTGTTGGGCAGTGTTCAGACCCTGTGTTCTGAGTCCCTGAACGAGGCATCTAGACCGTGGCCTGAAGTCCAATGCGGATGGGCCACCTCTAAACTTCACAGTCAAATGCCAGCCCCAGAGACTGTCGCCAAGGTTATTTCTGATTTCCAGGCTTTAAATACCTCTGCTCATACCTGCTGCCGTTATCAACCTGACATCTTCTGCCCATGAGTCATTCATTAGCATTTCTGCAGCGATGCTTGCAGCCCAGAGACCCAGAGACATCTGAGTCTTAGATAAAATACATCCCTACCCCTATAAGGAAGCTCCCAAGCCTCCAGTTTCCTGCAGGGAGAATGCCTGGTGCAGGCCAGCCCCAGCAGAGAGGCCGAGGCACACCACCTGATTCCAGGGTGCCTGCATCCGAGGAACAGGCAGGAGTATTACGGGCTGAACCTACCCCGCTAAAATTTCCATGTTGAAGCCCTCAGAATGTGACTGGTTTGGGGAGCTGTAATCTTTAAGAGGTAATCAAAGTAGAGTGAATTCATATGGGGGGACCCTAGGCCAATCTGCCTGGGGTCCTAAGGACTCAAGTGCAGAGCCAGGAGCACACTTTAGGACACAGGAGATGCTGCCGCCCACAAGCCAAGGACAGAGGCCTTGGAGGAAACCAAACTGCTGACATCTCCACACTGCGAGTGTCCAAAACCACGAAACAGTAAATTCCTGATGATGGAGCCCCCGCCTGTAGTCTAGAGCTCAAGCTGACTAAGGCCAAGAGCACATAATAGCTCAGACAGCAACCTGGGGCAGGGCGGGCACCCCTCGGAAGCTGGCTTTGTCCTCAGAAGCTCATGCCCACGTCACTAACAACTCTGTTGAGGGCCTTTTGCCAACTCTTTAAATCCTCCAGCATTTATATCAGCCAAGAACCGGGGATGGTGATGGTGGCCTCAAGCACAGTCAGCTGCGCTGGGCAACATGAGACTCAAATTGTAACAGGGTGGTCCCCAGGAAAGGGGGAGGTTCCAGCTTCCCTGCCCCACCCAAGGAAGGGTGGAGCTGAGCAGGGAGAGAAGAAGCTGCAGAAGAGACTGAGGAAGAAAGGAAGCAGGATGGAGCCAGGAGACCTGGAGGAGACGCATGGAGCCTAGAGACACGTAAAGAAACTGCGCTTGTCTTTTGGTCGTGGACTGGGTGACACAGATGTGGGTGAGACCTGTGGGGAGGTGACCATGGCAGCTTTTATCTTGATGTTGATTTTGCTCTTTTCCTTCCGGGCTTGTCCGGTTGTTTGTGACCCTTTTCTGTGGGTCCCCACTGGAAGATGTTTTAGACTTGTGGTAGACTTTGGGGCCTTGTTCTGGGCCGATCCCATATGGATGGAGTTTTACCCACGAGGGGATGGGTAACTTTGGGTGCTTTATTTAGAAACTAGACTCTTTGCCTTACCTGTATTGTTTTCTAGTTTTTATTAAAGTTCCTTCCCATTAAAGTCTCCTATGTTTGTGTTGATGCGGCGGATGGCAGAACCCATTTAGAATAGGCAGGTTTGCGGGGCTTGGGCTGCCCCTCTCCCTGTCCTATAACAAAATCACTGGTGGGAGACAAGGCTGCCCACCTCAGAGAGCCAGGGCCCAGTAACGCAGCTAGCTTGACTAGGCCCATCAAGGTTGAGACCCTGCCTATTTAGTCACCCAGGTAGGTGGTACAAAGATGAAGTGATCCAGGGCCACCAGGTGACCAGATGGTTCCTCCCAGTCCACAGCCACCACACAGGAAACTACCGGTGGGGGGGGGGCCGGAAGTGTAATCTAGATACCAAAGCAGCAAAGGAGACTAAGTAATTAGCCCTATCAGCACTCAGGAGGGGGGGGGGGAGGGGAGCTCAGTAAAGGCTTCAAAGAGATGGGATTGTGGGCAAGACTTTCAAGACAGAACTGGAGCTCAGAGCAAACAAGAGTGTGGAGAAGGCATTCTGCACAGCAGAGCTCAGGCAGAAAGGCAGGGAGGCTTGGAAAGAATGCCCAGGGGTTCTCAAACTAGAAGCAATGTGATACTGTGGGGAAGGCAAGAAATGGGACCGGTTGGGCAAGAAGATAAAGGCATATGCAGGGCCCCCAGGCTGACCAAGGAGCTTAGCTTGCATCCTCCAGGGGATGGGAAGGTCCAGGAACTTTAAGCTGGGGAAATAACTAGGTCAGATTTGTGTTTCAGACAGACTGCTGACGGCAAGCACAGGGAACTTGGGTGGAAGGCAAATGCCAAACCTAAGCACGAAGCCAAAGCCAAGGCCTCACGGAAAGCAGAGGGGGCTCCTCCAAAGCGTCTTCTTTCCTCAGAGACCCCCTGACAATTCTCCCAGCCAGGCCTGGTGGAGAACATCCATTAGTTCTTCAAGATTTTAGCAAAGGACCTGGTAAGGGGGCAAGGGAGGAGAGTGAGGTGCAGAAAGCACAATTTCCCTGGACCTTCTACACTTTTTTTTTTTAAGATTTATTTTATTTATTTATTTTTTTAACTTATTTTTTTCTTTTTTTTTTTTTTTAAGATTTTTATTTATTTATTTATATAAGCACTGGGTACAGTCAGAAGCGCGGGAGGGTGAGAGAATTCACCAGAGCCAGAGCGGGGAGCAGAGCAGGCAGAAGGACCGAAGTACACTGCTGAGGGGAGCAGCGGGCGGCAGGAGAGGTCTGCGCGCCATGTGGGACCCTCCTCCGGTGGCCGGGGAGCAGCTGGGGATTGAACCAGCGCTGTGGAGGCTGCGGGCAGCTTCGCAACCCAGCGCTCAAATGCTGCGCCACCGGGGAGGCCCCCTTATTTTATTTTTATGCGTACAAGAGGTGGGGTACAGGCCAGAGGTGTGGGGGGGGGTGAGAGGAGTCACCAGAGACAGAGAGGGGAGCAGAACAGGCAGACTGACTGAAATACACTGCTGAGGGGAGCAGTGGGCGACTCAGGAGAGGTCTGCTGTGCCATGTGGGTTACTCCCTGGCCGGGGATCGAACTCAGGCTGCAGTGGCTGCAGATTGCTTCATAGGTTGCGTCTTAACCCCTCGAGCCACCAGGGAGGCTCCAACCTTCTACACTTTTACATTTCATTTCTCTTAAGCAACAAATCGAAATAGCCACCAACTTCATCCAGAGAAGAACAGTGGCATCAGCAGCCTAGCCAAGATTATTTACGTTGTCTCTCTGGCCTATTTCCTACTCATTAACATCTGATTTAACATAGAACTAGGGTGCTCTTCCCATTTTGATCCCACAAGAGCAAACACCCACCATCAGCTCTGCTTTGGAAGATGTGAAAGTGGTACCCGTGACAATGCCCAGGATTCTAAACTAGAATCTTGAGCCTGGCTCTTTCCAGAATGATCCATGCCTTAGTATGTCAAGCACCCTCCTCCCAGTCCATTCCCTTGCTGGACAGAGATGGAATGGAATGGCTTCCCTCTCCAGGGGGTATCTAATCTATTCGGAACCCAAGACCTTGTCACATTTAATGACATTTCTATCCCCAAAGCACCTTACATCGGGGCATGAGTAGGAAGGTCAGCAAGGCAGTGCTGCTTACCAGCTGTGTGACTTTAGACAAGTCACTTAACCTCTCTGAGGCTGATAAGTATGGACAATAATAATAACTCTCTCTTGAGGTTGTATCATGAGATAATACACATCAAAATCAGCACTCACATTTATGAAGGGCTTGTGAAGAAAAGAGGAGGAGGACAGAAGCAGGGGCGATGAAGAGGGAAAGAACTTTGGATTCAGACAGTCCTGGGTTCAAGTCTGCTCAACCGTTGGCTTGGCTGTATGAGCTCAGCCAAGTTACTGAACCTCTATGACCCAAGGCTTATTTCTCAGCAAAGCAGGGATAATCCTTTTGCCAACTTTGCAAAAGGATCTCACTGAAAACAGCAGGACAGAGCCCAAACACTTGGCATGCCAACAGTGGGCACAGAAGAAGTGCCACTGCTTTCTGACTCCGAACAGAGCTTAGCAGGAAATCTGGCCTACAATTTAACCCTCTTGGAACACCCAGCATTGCCACCCTACATGGGGGTGAACATGTAAAAAAAGGAGAAAAGGTGAAGCCAGTTTGTAGGGAACCAGGCCCCCCACTGCAGCCCCATCTACAGGAGACTCTTCTCCTTCATCGCTTCCAGGGGAGTCTGCCTTGCTCCCCACTAAACAACTGTGTCCTCTCTGGACAAAGGCGACGGGAGAGCCAGACTCCACTTTCCTGGACCCACATCTTCTCCTGTTACCTGAACAAGAGCAAAATCTCTGCCTGGCTGAGGCACGCTGGCTGGCGCGCGGAGCATGACTTGCTAGGGAGACCCTAGAGCACCATGTCTCAGGAACCCCCATAAAAGGCAGGTTATTTTGAGCCTCTCCTGAGCCCAAGGCCTGAGCAAATGAAGCAAATGGCTTCGGGACAAGGACCAGAAAGGTTTTTAAGGCTTTTCATTCTGCCAGAAACACACTTAAAATTTAAAAAATTTAAAGCTCGCCACCTCTCTTGGGTTCCCGCTGTGCTAGGCTTTGGTTTAGAGGAAGACAAACAAAACCTCAAACCCTCAAATCAATGGTTCATGGTAAACGCCAGCCCCCGCCCGCTGTCCTGTGGGTGCTGGGACTGAGCTTGTGAGGGAGAAGCAGTCAACGCAGCTCTCCTGCCAGAGGCTCGGACTGGAACACTCTCAGAGGCCCAAGGCCGGCATTAAAATCGCTTTCTTTTCTCTTCACATGGAGCAGGCCAGGGAAGTTAGCCAAGGAGCAGGTTTGCCTGAGGTACCCACCGAGCATCCACAACAAAGCCAGGGTGCCTCGGGTACAAGAGAGCCAAGGTGCTGAGGGAAGCGAGGGCCCCAAGAAGGCAGGCCAGTCCCTGGAAGCATCCAGAAATTGTGGGTACAAGATTAGAACCTCAAGGCTCACAGTAGTTTCTGTATCAGAACTTGGAGTTCAGGTGTGGGATCGGGCATTAGGATAGATGCCTCTACTCTCAGACCACCAAGGTCTCAAATCTCACCCCGAAAGAGAAAAGTTGAACTGCCCCCACCCCAGCTCATACCACCACTTACTTCTGCTCGGCAGCTCCTCTTGGCCCAGGCTGTTGGAGGGAGCCAGAGGGGCAATGCCACCCTCGTCCAAGGTCAGGATGAGGGGAACGTCGTCATCTAAGCTCACAGCCATGCTCTCCTCTCCTGCAGCCCTCAGGATGTGATGTCCAGGGCTTTAAATAAGCTCTGGCTTGGGCTCCCTTTCAAAGCCACTGACCCACGGGTGCTTCTCAGGAACTCCGCCATTAGAGGCATCTTCTAGGGCTTAGAGGATAAAAAAAGAAAGACAATTATTCAAATTCAACCCCTACCAATGAAAATGTTCTGGAATTAGCAGTGACCTTTGTGAATATGCTAAAAACCAACCACTGAATTGCACACTTTAAAATGGTGGATTTTATGGTATGTGGAATATATCTCAATAGGAAAAGAAGCATATTATAGTAAAATAGCCCTAAAAAATGGGGAGATTCACTATGCCTGGAGACTGAGATATGATTAATAGCTTTTGCTCCCCGCCCTCCTTTATACTTGTTTGTGTTGTGATTTTGTTAAAGATTTTAGGGACTTGAGGTAAAATACCACCTTACAGATAACAGAGGTTAATACTCAGTGGGTACTTAAGACATAACCAGGGGCTCTTCTAGCAATTTTAAAAGCTGACTGCAACTTCGTGATAGGTAAGATTATTAAGCCCTGTGTAACATTTATTATGTTACAAAGAGAGACTTTCTAGGTTCAGAGAGGTTAAGTAACTTGCCCAAGAACCCACCACTCTAAACTCTGCCCTTTGCCTGCAGACCCGTTCCAGGCCACTACAATCCCTCCACGTCGCATCCTTGGCATTTAGACTCCAAATGCGTGTAAAGAGTTAGTGTGCCGGGTTATTCATACCTGCCCACACCCCTCTTTTATAGATGTTGTTCTCCCAGATTTAGGTGTTTGAGGAGGAAGGCGAAAAGAACACAAGTTATTTTTTAAACAACTTCCACAGTCGCATAGCAGAAGTGCTCATTCTGACCTCCCAATCCCAAACCCTCAGGACTCGCCTGTTACAGTTCCTATTTATACACATTCCCATTTCCGCTGCAGAGGACCAGAAGAAAAGCAAAGACTCAGCAGATCTGAAGGCAGACCTTTGAACTTGGAAACAGCAACAGGACCTTCCCTAAACTATGGCCTTCTGGGCTCAACTTTGCCTCCAAACTAACCCAGTGAATGGCAACCTGGCACCGGGACAATTTCCTTCTTGACAGGTTCCCGTGTGGCAGTACCTTCTGAAAACAGCAGCAAGAGTGAGTCCCACTCTGCTTGCTGTTGTGCCTGTAGCTCTCTGCTGGGCAAACTTCCTGTAAGAATTTTTTTTGACATTTCCTCCAGTTCTGGGGATTTCTTTTGCTTTGCAAATATCAGTAGTGGGGAGACAGAGGAGGAAATCCCAAATGAGATGCTATCATCAGGCTGTCTTAAGAATTATGTGCTTTTTCTTTTCTGTTTAACATTTTATCACAGATATTTTCCAACACAACTCAAAAGTAAAGAGAACGTGTAAATGAAATTCCTTGCATTCCACCACTCAGCATTGACAATTATCAACAACTTGCCATTCTCTTGAAGAGTTATTTTGAAGGAGGGGGGCTCTATTAACCCTTCCAAATCATTAAGAAAATTTTTAATTTTATGTTATAAAGGGGAGTGGTTTTTGTTTTTTGTTTAACTGTTTCATATATAACTCTGCTTGCATGCATTGTCTTAGCTTTGTGGCTTTCAACTGGGGTGATTTCGCCCCCCAGGGGAATGAAGATATTTTGATGGTCACACCTGGGGGGAGGTGTGCTAAGTAGAGGCCAGGCAAGCTAGGCATTGCACATCTACAAGGCACAGGAGAGACCCGCCCCAGGGTAGCAATATGTGGCTCAGAGTGTCCACAGAGCTGCTGCAGAGAAATCCTATCTAGCTGACATCCCCACTTCACAGGTGAAGAAACCGAGGCTTCGAGGGGTCCACTTAACTTGCCTCCTACAAGTAAACAGCAGGGAGTGGTGGAGCCCAGACTTCAACTCAGGCCTGCACTCAGGGAGCCCGCCTCTCAACCACTGCCCGCACTCTACAGAGAGGGCAAAGTGAGGCCCAGGGGCAGAGGGGTTTGCCCAAGGTCACAGAGCGCAGGAGCCCCGGCCCCCCGACTTTGCTCCCCTGTCCTCTCTCCGGAGGCCCCGGCGGGGAGGTCGCCCCGCGGACAGGTCCCAGGGGGAGGGTCACGCCGTCCGCCCCCCGCCCTGTCCCTCCAGCGGCCTGGCGGGCTCTGGCCTCCGGCGGGGCGCCTGAGGGCGGCAGGTCGCCGAGCAGGAGAGGGAGGAAGCGGGGAGAGAGGAGAGCGGGGTCCCGTTCCACGCGCTCCCCGCCCAGGTCCGGGCCCCCGCGTGGGGGTCGCCCCAGAAGTCGGAGGCAGGCGAAGGGGGCGCAAAGCCCCGGCCTGGGCGCGAGGGAGAGAAGCGCGACGCGACTCGGCTGGGAGCGCCCCCCGCCCCCGGCGCCCGGCCGCCACCCCGCCCTCCGCCCCCCCGACCCCTGACCCCTGCCCTCTCCGTCAGGCCGTCGCTCGCACCCCTCGGATTCTTACACGCACCGCCCCAGCAGCCCGGCCCGCGCGCCGCTCCGCCCCGCGCAGCTCAGCCCGCCGGCGCCGCCGCCAAAGCCCCGGCCCGGAGGAGCTGCAGCCGCCGAAGCCGCCGCCACTTCGGCCGCCGCCGCCGCCCGCGCAGCTGCGCCAGCTCGCCCGCCCGCCGCCCACAGCCCCCGCCGCCGCCCCGGCCAGGCCCGCCCCGCCGCGGCTATTGGCCGCCGGGCAGCCGTGCTGAGCTCTGATTGGACAGCGCTCACGTCCTTCCCGGCTTCTCGCCCGCTGCCGACGCGGGATTCCGGGCCTGCCTCCTCGGGAAGGGGCGGGGCGAGGAGGCCCCGCCCCCCTCCCGCCGGGGCGCCGCGGGCCCGGCCATTGGCCGAGACGCGGGCGACGCGGCCTCCGACTGGCCGCGCCGGGGAGACGCGCGGGGAGAGCGCCGAGGCCGGGGGCGGGAGGAGACCCAGGGCCCGCCTCTGAGCTTGGCGCGCACCTGGCAACGGAGACTCCGCCGAGGTAACTATGGACAGTAAAACCGGGACCCCCGGGAGCGGGTGAGTGACCCGCGGGGACGGGCCGGGGGCGGGGGGCGGGGGGCGGCGGCCGGCCCTCTCTGGCCTTCCCGAGCGGTCAGCGGCCGCGTCCCGGCCCCAGGGGACCCCCCTCCCCCCCCCCCGGTCTGGCCTGTCTCCTTGTGCCCCCCTCAATCGCCTGCGAGAACCACTGGACGTCTTGGGGTGTCCCTGCCTCCACACTGACCGTCGTCACCATCTCCAGGATCCCACTTTGCTATCCTTAAAACGTGGGTCAAGTGGGGTCACATCAGGACCAACTGATTTCTCCTCGGTGGTGGGGGTGACTTTCTGAATCCTTCCACCTGGGGTGCATGCTGTGTTCCACGGGAGCATGCACTGAAAGGCACCCCACTTGTGCAGATTTTGTAGTTTTCATTACACCAATTTTTTTTTAAAGATTTATTTATTTTTATAGAAGAATTGGGGTACAGGCCAGAGATGCAGGGGGTGAGAGGATTCACAAGAGACAGAGTGGGGAACAGAACAGGCAGACGGACTGAAGTACACTGCTGTGGGGAGCAGTGGGCGAGACAGGAGAGGTCTGTCCTGCCATGTGGGTTTCTCCCTGGCCCGCCGGGAATCGAACTCGCTGCAGAGGCTGTAGGTTGCTTCATAGGTTGCATCTTAACCCCTGCGCCACCAGGGAGGCCCCATTACAACAATGTTTTGTCTTACCTTTAGGACTTGATTGACATCCTTAAAATTTAATTTTGTTTATATACTGAAGATACAGGGTTCATTGTGAGACAAAGCAATGGAGTTGGCATGGAGCAACACAGTAAGTGCTCAGGAAAAGCGTAGCATTTTTTCCTTACAGCACACTCCACCCACCACTCTTCTTGCTTCTAACAGCTCCCAGGGAGTTATCTTGTTC
The DNA here is from genome assembly GCF_014898055.3 of Talpa occidentalis. Taxonomy (NCBI): domain Eukaryota; kingdom Metazoa; phylum Chordata; class Mammalia; order Eulipotyphla; family Talpidae; genus Talpa; species Talpa occidentalis. The sequence continues at coordinate 1,389 of NW_023601015.1, read as the reverse complement.
CAGACCTTAAATATTTATATGTTCAATGAGTATTTGCTGAGAACCTACTACCAGATAGTAGATAGGAGATAGAGCCTTCAATTAAAGAAACTTCATTTCTCCCCTAATGGAACTTAGGGTTGAATGTAGATAGAAGTAGTCATTAACCAAGTAAAACACATAGAACATATGTAAAACATTAAATAGGCATACACACAAAACCATATACACAAATATAAATGTAAAGTTAAACCTGTGGAGATTCGCTTCCAGAATGATGGACTGAGGAGTTCGACAAATCCTCACTTCAAAAAGCACATACTGGGCCTCCCTGGTGGTGCAGGGGTTAAGACGCAACCTATGAAGAAATCCACAGCCCACTGCAGCACAAGTTCGATTCCTGGCCGGCCAGGGAGAAACCCACATGGCAGGACAGACCTCTCCTGTCTTGCCCGCTGCTCCCCTCAACAGTGTACTTCGGTCCATCTGCCTGTTCTGTTCCCCACTCTGTCTCTGGTGGGTCCTCTCACCCCCTGCATCTCTGGCCTGTACCCCAATTCTTGTATAAAAATAATAAATCTTTAAAAAAAAAAAAAGCAATTACTGTCCATTGCTGATGAGAAACATAACATATACAGACAGGAGAATATTTCAGTCTTAACGGGGAACAAACTTCTGATACATGATACAACGTAGATGGACCTTCAAGACATAATGCTAAGTGAAATAAGCCAGACGCAATGGACAAATATTATATAATTCCACTTTTATAATGTATAGAATAGTCAGATTCACAGACAAATCAGAATAGTGTTTACCAGGAGCCTCTGGGAGGAGAGAAAAGGGAGTTATTATTTAATAGGTCCAGAGTGTCCCTTCGGATGATGAAAAAATTTTGGGAGGTGGTTCAGTGTAATTTTTTTTTTTAAGATTTATTTATTCATGCATACAAGAACCGGGGTACAGGCCAGACGCGGGAGGGAGGGTAAGAGGATTCACCAGAGAGGGAGCAGGGAGCAGAACAGGCAGAAGGGCCAAAATACACTGCTGAGGGAAGCAGTGGGCACACAGGAGAGGTCTGCGGCGCCATGTGGAATCTCCCTGGCCGGCTGGGATCAAACCCACACTGCAGAGGCTGCAGACAGCTTCACAGTGCTGTGTTTAACTGCCTGCACCGCCAGGAAATTACACTTACAAAGGATCACAATACTAAACTTTATGTAACCAATATTTTACCACACCAAAAAAGCAACTATAAAACCAGAGAACATTGTCTAGGCTAATGAAGCTTGACTAGAGGAACGCAACAAAATGAACATTTACTGGTGAAAACTACTGTGTTTGGAGTGCGGGGTATTTACCAGGGCTTCTCCGGTTCCACTCCCCCGTTTCTATGGCATGAATTCCATC
>NW_023601014.1:0-24038 GCF_014898055.3 Talpa occidentalis | reverse complement strand
TATTATCGAAACAAAAAAAATCAAATATTTTGGGAATAAATCTAACAAAAGAGGTAAAGGACCTATACAAAGAAAACTATAACCACTGTTAAAAAGAAATAGAAGAAGACACAAAGAAATGGAAAGACATCCCCTGCTCATGGATTGGAAGAATAAACATTATTAAAATGGCATCCTACCAAAAGCAATATACAGATTCAATGCTATTCAATCAAAATCTCAATGGCATTCTTCAAGAAATAGAACAATTATTGATGAAATTCTATGGAATCACCAAAAACCCCGAATAGCCAACAGCTCTACTGAAAAAAAAAAGAAGGAAATGGAGGCATCACACTCCCAGACTTCAAACTATACTACAAAGCCCTAATCATCAAAACTGCATGGTATTGGAACAAGAACAGACATACAGACCAATGGAATCGAATAGAAAATCCAGAAATAAACCCACAGATTTATGGTCAACTAATCTTTGACAAAGGAGCAAAGACTATGCATTGGGAGCAAAGAAAGTTTGTTCAAAAATGGTGCTGCGGAAAACTGGGTCGCTACATGCAAAAGAATGAAGCTTGACCACTACCTCACACCATACACAAAAATCAACTCAAAATGGATTAAAGAACTAGACATAAGACCTGAAACCATAACAATACATAGAAGGAAATATAGGCGAAACACTACGGGATTGCACATCAAAGACATCTTTACAGACACATCACCCAAAGCAGTGATAGTGAAGAGAAAGATAAACAGCTGGGACTACATCAAATAAAGAGCTTCTGCCACAGCAAAGAGACAATACAAAAACAAAGAGGAAACCCCACCACCTGGGAGAACATTTTTGCACCCAACACTAATGATAAAGACTGATCACAAAAATCTGCAAAGAGCTGATGAGACTCAGCAACAACAAAGAAAATAATCCAGTCAAAAAATGGGCAGAAGAGCTAAAAAGAAACTTCTCTGAAGAGGAAATGCAAATGGCCAACAGACATATGAAAAAATGTTCAACATCACTTGTCATCAGGGAAATGCAAATCAAAACTACCATGAGATACCATCTCACACCAGTGAGAATGGCACATATTAAAAAAACTAGCAACAACAAATGTTGGGCGGGATGTGGAGAAAAAGGAAACTCTTGTGCATGTTGGTGGGAGTGCAAACTGGTCCAACCACTATGGAGAGCTGTGTGGAGATTTCTGGACCTACTAAACATAGAGCTTCCATATGATCAGCAATTCCACTCCTAGGTATTACCCAAAGCGACACAGAAACATCAATTCCACAGAGCACCTGCATCTCCTATGTTTATAGCAGCCACTGTTACAATAGCTAAGCTTTGGAAACAACCCAAATGCCAAAAATAGATGACTGGATCAAGAAGATGTGGTACATATATACCATGGAATATTACTCAGCATTCAAAAAAGATAAACACATGCAATTTGCAGCAACATGGATGGCACTGGAAGGGATCATGCTCAGCGAAATAAGCCAAAAAGAAAAAGAAAAATACCGGATGGTCTCACTCATAGCAGGAATCTAGAAAACTTAAATAAGGGACCAGGAAATGAATCTAAGAAAGTAAGTGAAAATCAAAATCAACAAAAAAACTATGAACCAGAGACACTTTTGTGGGGTGGGGGGCGGGAGGGGAAGGATTGGGGTCAGAATGGGGCGTTTGCAATGTATGGGGAATATAAAAATAAAATTTAATATTTAAAAAAAAATAATGCTATATAGAATATTTAAAAGATGCTGAGAGAATAAATCTTAAGAGTTCCCATTGCAAGAAAAAATTACAACTGTGTTGTGATACATATTAACTTAACTAGACTTACTGTAGTGATCATTCACAAACAGACACATATGTCAACTCATTATATTATGCTTGAAATTAATATAATCTTCTAGTCTACTGCATCTCCTTAAAAAATTTTCAGTGAAGGGCCTCCCTGGTGGCGAAGGGGTTAAGTTAAGACAACCTATGGAAGCTTACATAGCCACTGCAGCACAAGATCATCCCCAGCCAGGGAGCTACCCACCTGGTGCAGCAGACCTCTCCTGACTCACCCACTGCTCCCCTCAGCAGTGTATTCAGTAATCTGCCTGTTCTGTTCCCCATTCTCTCTGGTGAATCCTCTCACCTCCCCACCTCTGGCCTGTACCCCAGTTCTTGTATGTATAAATAAATAAATCTTAAAAAAAAATTTTAAGAATATAAATCTTAAGAATATTAAGAAATTAAATATTAAATATTAAGAATATTAAAAAATCTAAGAATATTAAGAAAATAAAAACTGCAAATGTATGTATCTAACAAATTATACCACAGTGTATATAAAATAAAAAAAAAAATCTATCGAAAAAAAAAAAAAAAAAGAATTTTGGTTTCCACTACACTGATGTAGAAATTTATAATACATCAGAAACTCTGTTATGAGCAATACTTTCTTTAATGAGAAAATCACACTAGTATGTCTACTCTAGGAAGTCACTTACTTTTTACCTAGCTCTTCTTAGAGTTAAAACTGACATTATTTCATTTTAATCAGGCAGCTTCAAAAGCTAATTTGGTTCCACTGAAAATTTTTTTAAGGGTTCACCAGGATTGATCTTCACATGACTGGCCCTTCTGAACAGAGATGATCATCTTGTAGCTGCAAAAAATTAGGAATAAATTACCATTGATTAATATGCTCATGTGATCTTATTGAACACGTTTATTGAATTTGATCTCTGACAAGTTACCCAATATTTATGAAATTTTATTGTGGATTTACTATACTACATTGTTGTTTTAACAGATTGGCTATCATTTTACAGTTGCAATTTTATTGAGCAGTTATAAATTCAGTCAGGCATATTGACAAGAGAGTTGACACAAGACAGTTTCGCTTTTTAAATGAAGTTAAAAGCACCAAAAATAAAATTGCTTTCCATCAGGAGAAATAAACAGATAAATATTAACCAAAGTGACAAATTCAGAAATAACTTATTCACACTTCAGTGACAGATAATATACTACATGACAGTGGTGGGGACATTTAGATGTTTCTTGGCTCTAGACACCACCTCACAGCTACTTTGTAAAATGAGATGTCTGCACTGAAACAGAAGCATCCAAACAATGATGAACTAGCTTGTAACATACTATTTTTTGTAAAAGTTGGCATCTCCTATTGTGCATGAAGGGCAAGTTTTATGAAGCTAAAAATACATATCCCTTGTTTCCAGATTATTTAAGTTTAGCCCTTACTATATATAAATATCTCTTTTCACAATCAAGAGCGTCACATGGACTGAAGTAAAAACCTCATGTCCGAGCTGCAAAAAGCTCATTGCTGCACTGGCTCTGGACACCTGGTGGTTGAAAACAGTGTCTCTGTGGTGAGTGTTGTGGGCCTTTGGGTTTTCACACTGAACCAAATTGCCTAAGGTGATAAATTGGTCACTTTTTTACATCTAAAGCTCAGGTTTTGTTTTTATTTTTTATTAAATATAACTGAAATGGCACTGAACATTTTTATTGAACTTAAAATGAAAATCTTACATTACAAAGCTCTGTGGTTAGTATCTGCTCATACAACAGGGAAGTAGAATGTCTCCGCAAGAATTGTGAGATGCATCAGGACCCAAGGAAGATGCTATACAGATCAGTAAAAATGTGTCCATCTGGAGAACTCACCTTCCAACGTTTCTACTGAACTCTCATTCAGTGAGGGTGAATTCACACACTTCCAAGCTGTCAATACATAGGTAGGTAGGTAGATGATACATAGAGAGACAGACACACTGACAGATCGGGAAATATATATAAAATGTAACATTTCAAAAATTTGATGAACAATTTATATACACCAGAAATTCTTTATGAGCAATACTTTCTTTCATGAGAAAATCACACAAGTATGTCTACTATAGGAAGTCACTTACTTTTTGCCTAACTCAGCCTGTATATTTTAAATAATTTAATATTCAGTACTTTGGGTAAAAGATATACATCAATCTTTGATACTACTTTTCCATGCCTGTTTGATTTTGAAATTATGTCAAAAATTTAAAAAAAGCATACAAAACCAAAATCACACAGGAAGTCGTTTTCTCCTATATACTACATCTAATATGTCATTAAATATGGTTTATATGTATTTTGGAATATACATATGTGTGTGTGCACGTGTCTCTATATCTCAATTATCATTTCTTATCTCCATTACTCTGAGACTCCAACTTTGACGAAGTGCAAAAGCTGGATTCTTCTTGAATACTTCAGTGTTTAAATATACGCTATTAATTAATGTTATCACCAAAATAGTAATTCATTTCCATATTTATTTTAGATGTCCTGTACTTCCTTGGAGTCCTTAGCAAAGGTATGTGGCCCCAGGTCACCTGGTGTCTGGTGGCTGTGGAGAAGGAGGTGTCGTTCTGTCCTGGGAATTTTAAGGATTGAGAGTAACTGAGATGTCAAATTCTTTATAACTCCTTAAGCTCTGTATTTTCAGGCTTTCCTCCCCCAGGACTGTATCAACCATTTCTACCGCACACTCCAAGTCTGAGGTTTAACCCTCATCTTCACTCCAACACAAGCCTTTTCACTTGCTGCTTGTTTGTATCCAAAATACGCATACTCGTGGATTCCAACTTTCCTATGTGCATAAAATTATTCATTTCTCAGATGAATATATCCTCAGTTATAAATACCACTGTTACCATAATTTCAGGATATCAGGCCTAGGCTCCCAGGCAGGAAAAGATCCCAGGCAGTGTGGCAGCGCTGAGTCCCAGCCACTAAACATATAGTTGGTGTCTCATGAAGCCACAGCAGGAACTTCACTGACACTGAGACGAGGAGGCAAAAAGAGGCAGATTTATTTTGAGAAAGAAAAAGTTAATTAAGGAGAAAAGGAAGAACAGATATAAAGTGGGTCTTCCGGGCCCTTGGACCATGCCAGGAAGGGTCAAAAAGCCAAGTGGAGTCCTGCCTCAGAGAATATGCACCTTCTCTTCTTAATTATTCTAATGCTCCACCAGTCTCTTAGTGAGTGATTGGTTCTCAGTGGGCTCACTCACTGCCTTATGGTCTCTGTGCCTCTGAACTAAGTTTAGTGTCCAAGCCCTTAACTTAGCATACTTTTTTCTTTATCATCCTTGTTCTGGAATGTCCTGTTTCATCTAGTCTTAGGGTTTCCCTTTGGAATTTGTTGTCCTTATCTCTGGAGCCTTCCTTAACTCTCCTGAAGTCCCTGTCTGCAGGAACTTGAAGCTGTCCCTGAAGCTGCCTAACCATCCCTAAGTTGCCTAAGGACTCACCACTCTTTGAGGATCATCCCCACTAATTTTTCTATGTAGACTATGTATTTGTCATACACTGATAGCTCTCATTTTCCTGTTTGTAAGAACTTATTTCATTTGCATTGTGTACTTAATATTATGATTACTAAAATAATTTCTCCCTCTAGTTTTAGAACCATGAAAGCAGACAGCTCTTAGACATGTACACATGTGCATCTCTATACTTAAATCTCAGTGCCTGACCAAGGGCAGGAAAATTGTGTTTTGGTGAATCAAGTAAATTCTCTTCATTTTTTTCCATACAGTGGAGATTATGCATGTTCAAACTCTTTGTAACTATGTGACTAACAAAGTTTAATGTTTCCTGACTTTGTAGAACTGTATTTAACCATTAACTTGTCTTCTCAAAAGCACATTTTTTCTGTGATTTTGGAAATTTTATCTTCTAAACTTAACTGTTCATTCTTCCCATAGATACCAAAATGAGACAGACAGAAGACTGGTATTGTAAATAACTTATTGTGTATGCAAATATAGTGACAAGATCTACTTTGAAAGTATTTGAAGATTTGAACATTTAAAAATTACTTAATATCTCTGTCCCAGTTTGGATAGCTTTATTTACTATTTCAGTTCCAATAATGTTCCTTCATATTCCTTATTTCTTTTGTATTATTCCCAATGTTACTAATATGGTTTTTATTTTACTTTACTGTACATATAGTGAATTAAAATTAAGGAATTATACATGATATTTATTGAATAAAGACATCAATTTCTAGGGTAGTAAATATTTCCCATATTTGAAGTCATCCCAGTTCTTAGATATGGAGGAGAGAATGCAGTGAAACCTATCTATATGGAAAATTTAGTGAAGACTTTCCTGATATATTTATGGAGAAGTCTGAGAAATGAATAATTTTACTTTCAAAAATGCCTAGTGCTGGGCCTCCCCGGTGGCACAGCCAGTGGAGTGCCCCGCTATGAAGCTGTCTGCAAGCTCTGCAGCGCAGGTTGCAGGTTCGATTCCCAGCCAGCCAGGGAGAAACTCATATGGCTCAGCAGACCTCCCCTGCCTAATCCGCTGCTCTCCTCAGCAGTGTCTTCCGTCCGTCGGCCTGTTCTGTACCCGCTCTGTCTCTGGTGAATTCTCTCACCCTCCCATGCCTCTGACTGTACCCCAGTTCTTGTATTAAAAAAAATAAATAAATCTTTTTTTAAAAAATCCCTAGGGATCTAGGAGGTAAGTGTATTTCAGAGATAAAAGCATAATACAAGCAGCAAATGATCCTGGGTGGAGTGAATATCAAGGATTTGGGTGCTAGTGTTTGGGTGGTAAAGAGTGACTGATGCCATCCTTGGGAGAAAGGAAGGAAACAGAAAATACAAAGCTGGGGACTGTGAGTAAGACTTTGACATCTTCAGGTTACTGTCAATCCAACATGACCCAGGATAGAAAGATGGCCTCTACAAACACACATTTCTTTTATATTATATATAAATGTACTTACATCTCTATACCTAAGAAGCAAAACTTCTTTAAAATAGATTAGGCTAGATGAAATTTCCAGGTTTAAGATAATGTCAATTGATAGAACACACTTAAACATTTAAGCAAAGTATTTCAGAAAAATCAAACTTGACAATTTTCAGTTTTTCAGGCCCGAGAGTAAAGGATACCTGAAAAAAGTAGCATCAAACTTTGACATATACCTTTTGCCCAAATCATTAAATGCCAAAATTGTTAAGGCATTATTATATTTTATATGTCTTCCAATATCATCTACCCATCCATCCATCCATCATCTGTCTACCTAACTACCTATCTATCTGGTAAAGCTTGAGAATGTGCTAATCACTTGACACTCACTGAACGATGGTTTATTACAAAAGTTAGAAGTTGGGTTTTCTAGACTGAGTTTTTATTGATCTGACAATTCTTTTTTTTAAGATTTATTTATTTATGCATACAAGAGTGGGGGTAAAGGCCAGGTGCAGGGGGTTGGTGAGAGGATTCACCAGAGACAGAGGGGAACAGAACAGGCAGATCAACTGAAATACACTGCTGAAGGGAGCAGCAGGTGAGTCAGGAGAGGTCTGCTGCACCATGTGCGTTGCTCCCTGTCTGGGGATCGAACTCATGCTGCAGTGGCTGTGGTTAGCTTCATAGGCTGCGACCCAACCCCTTGCACCAACAGAGAAGCCCTGATCTGACAATTCTTGAAGACACTATCTACAAATACGTAAACCAATGAAATTTCAGCAAAATTAAATAACTGAAACAAAAGTGTTATAAGCCATTGTTACTACAATAAAAATTTTAAAATAGGAGGTACAATGCCAGCTTCATTGCAGAGGAAGACACTCTCATCATTTGCCCCATGTGAGCTAGATTGTTGTTACTATGTTGGAACTATAGCACCTCCCCCTTCAGTGTAGACTCCATAGCACACCTAAGCACACACATTAGCTACGGTGCTCTCTCCATAACCTGTTTTCGCCCATCCCTCTCTTCCTCTGGAGCCTCAGTTACATGGTCAGCTTCCATGGGTTGAATTTAATGTTTGTGTTAGTCTAAGTATATTTACCCAAACTAGGACTCCTCCTCTTAGTATGTGAGAATGCAGGAGAGACCCATGTGTCTGTGATCTCAAGTCTGTGTTACAAGCAAGATGGGTCAGCTACCATACAACCCAGAGGTCTGAGGACGAAAGCAACGAGAGGGTGTTTGAGCAGGTAAGAAACAACCTGGTTCATAGGTAAGAGGTGTGGTATGGTGACTAACACTCCATAGGCTTCTCCTCACCCTCCCTGTCTAAGGCTCCTACAGCAGGAGGTCGCTTCCCTCCCCTTCAAGTCTCCCCAAATCTGATAGAATAGATAAACATAAAATGAAAGCCACATTACCACAGACTGCATTTAAGAGGAAAGACACTTAATTACTCTGAGTGAAGCCAATTTCCCAGACAGAGAGAAACTTCATCAAATAACAGCAAAAGAGAAAGACATATCTAGAAATCAAACTTTAAATTATAAAATTTGATGAATGCCAGAAAGAGAATTCAAAATAGATGTCAGGAAGATAACAAATTCCAAGAAAAGATGGATTGACAACTGATAACTCAAGAAGAAATTTAGGGAGAAGAGACTGATATTAAAGAAGCAGTGATTGAAAGTATAAAAGAAAAACAGAACCAGAGATCCTGGATATGAAGATTCAACAAATGGAACAAAACTGCTATAGAAATCATAAAAAGAAGGATAGAATACAAGCAAGGAAGAATTAGCGAAGAAGAAAATAGAAATCTAGAATGATTCAAGTGGTAGATGAGAAAGGATAAGATTTAGAAAAAAAGATGGAAACATGAGACCATCAGTCTCCATTAGGAAACAAAACAGAAGAATAGTGGACATCCTGGAAGGTGAAGAGAGAGACAAAGAAAGAGAGAATTTCTTTAAAGAAAAATAACTGAGAATGTTCCAAACCCGGGAAGGAACAGTATATAAAAATTCATGAAATCACTAGAACATATATTTATGTAAATGCAAGAGAAACCACACAAAGACACATAATAGAAAATTGCCAAAGTTTGAACAAAATGATATGCAGGTATCCAGAATGAGCTAACATTGAAAATGTGAGTAAAGATAAATCTTCACAATTTAGACTGTTGTACAAAAGAATGAAATGATATTGACATATATTATTTGATATGAATTATTTATTTAAATTTATGAAAAGAAAAATTACTAGAATACATTGTCAAAATATATTAAGTTCAATACCAAACACAAATTAAATCAAAGTGTTCATTACAGTCTTTATCTTATGCCTTATAATTACAGATGGTGGTGGTTTTTATAACATTTTTAAATATATACAAATAGTATGAGACAACTTGAAAGATTTCACACAACCCAAAATTAGATAAGTGGAATAGGATAAGAGAGATACTTAGCATTCTTTTGGTGGGCCTTCACTGATCACTTCTTGACCAAAGGGTCACCTAAGTAAGGTGCTGTTTACAGATATAACGGTATTCCTTCATGCAATTTTCATCCAAAACATTACCACTTGGTTTGTATATTGCGCACTTCTCTGGATTTTCAGTTTGAAAGAGTGGCAATCTGTAATTAAAAGTGAAAATGCAACATATGGGAGAAATAAATGAAAATGTCAGTGGTATTTCTTATTAAATAGTAGAGCTTTTCAAAGCTTTTGAATAGGACATTAAGATACTGAGTCATATTTTTTTGTTAAATAGCGACAGTCTTCACCGTTACAGAGTAACATGTTACTAAAGTTCATTTACTACCTCTCTAATCTAATACATAGAGGGCAGGGATTCTTTTGCTTTTGTTGTTAATGGTTTTGATATTTGATATACTTTGCTACAATCTATATTAAAGATGCACTGACTAATCCAGTCCAGGGAAATGAGTCAGGGCATAAAACTTGCCATTGTATGAGGCTGGAGAACCCATGTTTATGAATGAGAAGAGGATTTGAAGATTATAAATATATAAAAATAGTATATGATATTTGAGACATGGGTTTGGATAGGAGTTGAGAACACTGGGCTCCAGCAGAATAAAGAAAATCAAGGGCACTGTTTTCTCTGGACAGCCCCTATGAATGTGCCTTCTGCACACCCACACACCCCCAGTGCTGGTTCTAAGGCAAAAGAAAAAAAAATGTTAGAAGCTCTTATATGGTCACAAGTTCACAAACTATATATAGAAGTAACTAAAATTGTTTTTCTGTTCCAACTATTTTCTGTCTTTTTATTCTCTAAAAAGAGGATTTTAGCTTTTATCTGTGATGAAAGCCAAAAAAAGGTGTTAAGACAGAAAACTCAGGGCCTCCCTTGGTGGCGCAGCGGTTGAGCGCTGGGTTGCGAAGGTGCCCGCATCTTCTGTGGCGCCGGTTCGATCCCAGACCACTGCTGAGGGTCCCACATGGCGCAAAGACCTACCTCTCCTGCCACGCCAGCGGCTCCCCATTCTGTTCCCCGCTCTGACTCTGGTGAATTCTCTCACCCTCCCACGTTTATGACTGTACTCAGTGCTTGTATAAATAAAGAAATAAATCTTAAAAAAAAAAAAGACAGAAAACATAAAGACAGAAAAAAAACCTTAAACCCTTGACTGAAACTTACAGATCCTGGGAGACAACAGAGCCATTCAGCCACACCCAGGCACTGCTCTCTGCGCTGTAGGTCACTCCAATCCAGTAATAGTATGGATTAAGCTTCATAAAATGCTGCTTGGATACAAAAATAAAATAACCTAATTTCAATCTACTCTGGATGACATTTTTTTTTTTAATGAATGCCCAGCATTAGATTCAGACTTTCATCAAACCAATGAAATCATTTGCAACAGTTGGTTTAGAGGTAGTCATGAGTCTCCTATGTCCTCACTTGTCAGGCCCATTCACTTAAAAATAACAACACAAAATCTGATGTGTAGAAAAAAAAATTATAAATGGAGTTATAATTTTCATGGAATACTTCCTTCACAGTAGACTGATACTCAAATTGATTCTACATCTGTGTTTTAAGGGATAAGTGTTGTAGGTATAATCTTCAAAACCAATATTCAGTGCTGATTCTACATGGGGCTAAAAAAGTATTTCCCTTTTTTTAAGAATTGGATAATTTTTGTGATGATACATTGGAAACTGATGACAAAATATTGAGAATTATAAAATAAAATACAAAATAAAAGAACTAAAAACTTTAGTGTTTAGTTGATTTTTAAAAATAAAATAAACCTATTACATCTGCTCTGAAATCTCTCTAAAATGTGTCCTTTATTCCATTTTAAATTTATCTTGAATTTTACTTCAATTAACATACATATTTGAGGGAATTTCTTATAGATTTTATATGGTTATCTGAAGTTATAGGATATTATTAACTCATTAACTTAATAACTAATAATCCAGCATGATCTAATGAAAGTTGGAGTCAAATTATTCCGTTTAGTGAGATGACACTTTTTCCTAGGACTTCAATATATAGGAAACCAGAATTAAATACATGCCAATTCATCTCTGTTGTCCAGCTGAAGTAGGGCGGAATTCTGAGAAATACAGAAATCACTACTGTCTTTCCAAGTTTTGAATTCCTTGGAAATGAAGTAACAGTTGCATTGATAGCCAACCCATCTTTCTTGGCAAGAACGATTTCCAGAGTCTAAGAGAAAAATAACATATAACTGTAATTGGAGATTTTTTTCAGTTTCATTTGCTCATTCAAAAAAATAATAATTTACTTTTTTTCTACAAATTCTTTGAAAATCTATCTGATCATATATTTGAATATTCTAGATACAGCTAAAAATGTTTTTCTGTTGAACCTACTCTTTTTTCTCTGTCCTAGGAGTAACTAAATCTAGGAACAAATTAGATCCTAGAGATCTTTTTTATAAAAGTTTATTTATTTCTCATAGAAGAGCTGGGGTACTGGTCAGAGGTGTAGGGGATGAGAAGATTCACCAGACACAGAAAAGGGAGCAGAACAGGGGGATCCACTGAAATCCACTGATGAGGGGTGCAGCAGGCGAGACAGGAAAGGTCTGCTTCACCAGGGTGTTAGCAACCTGGACTGGTATTGAACTCATGCCACCTCAAAGATACTTCCTGGTGGTAGCACTGAGTTTGTAGGTCACTAGGGAGGCCACAATTCTAGAGATCTTTAAAGGAAGAAAGTATTGTAACATATTTCCTGAATAATAAAAAAGAGCATATGTTGGGAGAATTCAGATATATGAGCTGGGTGGTTGATCTTATAAAAGAAGATGCATAAAACAATTCACTTGAAGTCTCATCCCAGTTTACACTGGTGTTCTGAACATTTACTATCTTTCTTTACAAAAGTCCTGACTTAAAGTAGGCACTCAAATTTTTGCAAAATGAGTGGTGCTGTCATGTGATTACAATTTAGGGGATCATCAAGGGCTGGGGAACAAGAAAATGTAAATAAAGGATATAAACTTCCAGCTGAACAAAATATTGTTCAACTATTCCAAAATAAAATTCCAGATCTTCAAAATATTCCAAGATAATTTCTGACGATCTAGTACCCAGTATTATTAAAGTAGGTAACATTTTTCTATTTCATATTTGTTATTAGCAAAAAAGAGTAGATCTTAATGTTATCAACTTAAGAGAAGTGCCACTTAGTGATGGAATAGAGGTGCTAGCTAATATATAATGTCAGCATATCAGACATTTATCAAATTAACACTGTGCATCTTAAGCTTATACAATGTCAGTTGTATTGCAATTAACTAGGAAAATCAGAAAAAAAGATGGTAAAAATAATAAACTTGAAATGAGATATGATCACAAAAGATATTAAGGCAACTTGAAAAAGATTTGGATGAAATGCATTCAGAATTAAGTTTTGAGCAAGCTCACTGGATGAGATTTAGATAAGCTGAAATCTGTACACTAAATTCTGAGTGAAAAGATGCAGGATCAAAATTAAAGAGATAAATGTATGGTTTATGAGCAACCACCAGTTATTTCAGATTGGCAGGGATTTATACTGCAATTTAATTGTATTTTTTACTAAAATTTGAACACTCACTCAGATTCATGGACTAATGAAGCTGTCATTTTAGGTTAATATTTCCTTTACGTTTGAATATGTAGGTGATGTATAGTCAATATAACTTAATAATTTATATATGGGAGAATAATGAAATGAGACTATCTTACAGTTAGTAGGTCAATTTGTATAACTAGATTATAATATTCCATTATGGAATATTGTATGTATAAATTGTATAAAAAAGCGAGGAAACTGCCTATTTCATCCTCTGGAAACCCCAATGTTTACAAATATGAACCAACCTTCCTGGATTTCAGCTGTATCTCCTGGAGAGATTGTCTGCTCAATATTAGTTTTATGAAATGCTGTAAGAAATTATAGCAATTATTAGATACACTTTTGTGAAAAAATAAAATAGTCCATGCCAGTAAATAAAACATTTATTATTAAATAATTTGAACAAAGTTTGAACTTTATATAGACGTGCCTAGAAAAACTTACTATGAAACACCAACAAAGTTCCCAAAATAGCCATCAACGAAAGGCACGTTACTCCTAAGATCCCAGAAATCCACCTCCATAGAGTGGTCTGAACAGCTGTAGAGAAAGAGAGGTAGGGTAATGCCTTCAAAGGAAAACAATAGAGAAGTGAAACATTTGAAAATGAAAGCAAGCTATTGAAAGATTCAAGCAATACAGAAATTCATTCTGTAAGTTTATTCAAGCATTTTCCTTTTGGATACATCTTAGTAATATAGATTTGACAGTAATTTTTTTTTGGAGGGGAAGACATAGAAATAGGGAGATCTGAGTAAGATGAGATCAACAGATACAAAGTTCTGTTTGTGGACTTAGTGGACATTAACATATTTTATCGGGGAAAAATCATAGAGGTTTCATTCCCAGTTGGCAATTAAGAGAAATTAGTTCTCTTTTATAATGTCACTTATTCAAGGTATCAAGCTGGCAAGTATCCAACTCAGAAGTGAAATCAGTGGCTAGTCCCAAAGCCTTCCCTGTAACTCAGCCATCATTTAGAAAATTCTTCCTGGAAATGTCCTCTCTATTCAGTCCCTGCTAGAGAAATGTTAGGGTGCTCATAACTCTGCAGAAGTTGAATGGGGATGAAAAGACTAAGGACATCCTGGACCATCCCACCCTGGTGTCATGAAGGCTCCCAGCACATAAGGGATGACTCCCTGGGGACCTGCATTTCTTTTACATAATTTAAATGATGACACTTAAGCCAACATTGGCTACAAGACATTGCATTTTCTCATTCCCAAATTTACTTTTTACAGGCATTTCCCTTAAAAGAAATAAACCTTAGAAGATTCTGCATTAACATGGGTACACTCCCTAAGTACATTGCCATTCACACCTAGTTTGTAAAACTATTCTATCAGTTGACATTTGGGTGTCAAAACCAAATGAGAAATTTTTATGAACATGTAAACATTGGCATTAACATTTCAAATTCACTAGTTATCTCTATGCTCAAATAGAGTTGAAATAATTTAACCTGGTAAATCAGTCCTGTAAGCCATTAGTGCTGTTCCTGTCAGAAACCATCCTTTCAACTTGTTGGAAAAGCTTCATCAAAGAACTACTATAATGAAGAATGAAGAATAATAAAAATAAAAATCAGAGCAAAATTCTAATATATATGAAATTTAAAATTCTCACTTTTTTCCCAGTCCTGACTTGAAATGATCAATATCCATGACACACATTTTCTTGTTGTTTGTATTTTCTAGTTGCACGGCAGGGGCTGGACATACCTGCCATGAGGAGGGGTGCTCCTGGTCGACGTGGGGAAGGCTCGCTTGTTCCAGAAGATCTGGGTCTCTTGATGGACTGAGCTGGACACTTAGAAACCCGAAAGTTATGTAAGAAGAGAGTTAAAAGAAAAATGGAAATTGTGCATTCAAACAATGTTCTCGAATCATCTATTCACTGATGAGTGTGGATGGACAGTCTGAAAGAGAAGCAGCAAAATCAGAGCTTCAAAAAGTTCCGGAACCACAATACAGGAAATTCTCACTGTACCTGCGTGGTGCCTCCCTTTGTTTATGATAAAAAGGTCAGAGGAAGTTTTTTTTTTTTTTTTAATGTTTGAACATCAAATAATTTTAAAATAATATTTGGGAAATAATGGAAACATGGGCATACCTAAGTGTGTGTACTCAGTATAATAATATTCCACAGATAAATTTCCTTTTTTTAAATAATAATTTTCATTTTTTACAAGTACTAAACCCTGATTAAAATGTTTAGCATATATTAGACCAATAATTTCTGAGACTGACTTAATAAAAATACATAACTATACTCATATTACGAAGTGTCATAAAACTCAAGAACAACTCATGGAGACTTACCTTTGAAACCAGGTGGTACATATCCACAGACACATGCAATTTATTTTAAATCAAGCATCTCTGTCTGTCGATTTAGTGGATATGTATTTTCTTTAGTACGGAGTGGTTGGTATGTCCTTGTCTCATTCTGTGATTCTGTTTCCTGCCTCCTCAACTCAGCTCGGGAAGGCAGAGGTCAAAAAGGTACAAAGTGACCTCCCATTACTGTTCCATGCACACACACACACAGAGAGAGACACATGCATGCTCTACAATTGCCTCAGTTGGTTTGAGCCGAAACTCAGTACCTCACTCAGATTGAAATGTATATAGCTAGAACAAATGCATAAAAATTCTCAGTGTTCTGCTTATTTTCCACATTCTTATAGGAGGTCTCTGAGACTCTCCATCTTCTGCAAGTGGAGGAGGCCAGTGAGTTAGACACAAGATTGAATGAAATCAGCTGAGACCCAGTTTGGATACAAAAGTGGGTTCCAAATGGATAGTCATGATTATCTCAAGAAAATTTTTTTTAAAGATTTATTTATTGATGCATACAAGAACTGGGGCCAGAGGTATGAGGGGTGTGAGGTTTCACCAGAGACAAAGTGGTGAACGGAACAGGGAGATTGACTGAAATACACTGCTGAGGGGAGCAGCAGCAGGCGATACAGGAGAGGTCTCCCTACATGGCCAGGGATCAAACTCATGCTACAGAGCCTGTGGACAGCTTCACAGTGCTGTGCTTAACCCCTTGCACCATCCATGAGCCCTCAGGGATATTTTGAGACACTACACTTCTAGAAGGATGGACATAGGAAAATCATGGGGCTCTCAAAACTTTGTGTTTACATTTATTTTTTTCAGGTAGGTTTTTATGAATATATTTTGGTTCACTTTGAAGCACAATGAATTTGAGAGTGTATTTCTTATGTACCAGTGTAATCGATTAGGAAACATATTTAGGCCTGTGAATCACAGATCTAGTTCAGAACTAGCTGAAATAAAGTTTTCAAGATGAGCAAAGTCTTCATGAGCTTTGTTTGAAAACAGTTAATTTATCAATCAGTTTTGAAACTGCCATCACTGATGTGGAAAGAAGATTTTGTTAAATAATGTAACAGAATGTGAATTTAATGTGGGAACCAACAGTGCACATGTGACATAAGAAATAAAGGAAAATGAAGATAGTTGTTCTAACAATGAGGATTAAATATAACATTTTCTGTTCTGTTTTTATTCTTTCACTTCTTTCACTTTTTATATTGGAATGATTTCTTTTTTTTTTTTTTGTAGAAGGTAGCAACAATAACATAGCACATGAGCTTGCTTGAGACACATATATTTTTTCCACTAGTAATATCTTACATATGTAAACACAATGGTAACAACAGGATATTGACACAGAACAATCATATTTCATCTGTTTTCCATGCAGTCTTTTACTTGTATGTACGTATAGGGAGAGTTTAACAAAATCTATATATCTACTTATATAACTATCATCACATCATTCCTGCATTTATGTTCTACAAAAGATATTACCAACAATTTTTATTTCACTCTGAATTACGTTGTTAAAAAAGGCAAGATAAAGATTAAATTCTTTCCTTTGCTTTCCAGTTTTGTGTTTTGAATTAGTTCATTTTAAGAAAATTTTAACACTTACTAATGGGAAATTATAGCCTATGCTGTGTTAAATGTGTATTTCTTATAATCCCAGTAAAGAATTTTGGTTTCCACAACACTGATGTAGAAATTTATGATACACCAGAAACTCTGTTATGAGCAATACTTTCTTTAATGAGAAAATCACACTAGTATGTCTACTCTAGGAGTCACTTACTTTTTGCCTAACTCTGCATATCCTCTTCTTAGAGTAAAAACTGACATTATTTCAGTTTAATCAGGCAGCTTCAAAAGCTAATTTGGTTCCACTGAAACTTTTTTAAGTGTTCACCAGGATTGATCTTTACATGACTGGCACTTCTGAATAGAGATGATCACCTTGTAGCTCCAAACAAATCAGGAATAATTTACCATTGATTAATATGCTCATGTGATCTTATTGAACACATTTATTAATTTGATCTCTGACAAGTTACCCAATATTTGTGAAATTTCATTATGGATTAAATGTACAACATTGTTGTTTTAACAGATAGACTATCATTTTGCAGTTGCATTTTTACTGGGCAGTTATAAATTCAGTAAGGCATATTTACCAGAGAGTTGACATAAGACAGTTTCGCTTTTGAATGAAGTTAAAAGCACCAAAAATAAAATTGCTTTCCATCAGGAGAAATAAAAACAGATAAATATTAACCAAAGTAAAAAATTCAGGAATAGTTCATCTACACTTCAGTGAAAGATAACATACTACATGACAGTGGTGGGGATGTTTAGATCTTACTTGGCACTTGACACCACTTCACAGCTACTGTATAAAGTGACATGTCTGCAAAGAAGCAGAAGGATTCAAACAATGCTGGACTAGCTTGTAACATATTTTTGTAAAAGTTGACATCTCCTGTTGTGCATGAAGTGCAAGTTTTATGAAGCTAAAAATACATATCCCTTGTTTCCAAATTACTTAACTTTAGCCCTTACTATATATATACACATATCTGGTCACAATCAAGTGCGTCACATGGACTGAAGTGAGAACCTCATGTCCAAACTTCAAAGAGCTCATTGCTGCCCTGAGAATTCTGGACGCCTGGTAGTTGAAAAACAATGCCTCTGTGGTGAATGTTGTGGGCCTTTGGGTTTTCACACTGAACCAAAGTGCCTAAGGTGATAAATTGGTCACTACTTGACGTCTAAAGCCTAGGTTTTGTTTTTATTTTTTATTATAACTGAAATGGCACTGAACATTTTTATTCAAATTAGAACGAAAACCTTACATTACAAAGCCCTGTGGTCAGTATCTGCTCATAGCAACAGAGAAGTAGAATGTCTCCGCAAGAATTGTGAGGTGCATCAGGACCCAAGCAAGATGCTATACCGATCCTTAAATATGTGTCCATCTGAAGAACTCACCTTCCAAAGTTTCTATTGAATTCTCACTCAGTGAGGGTGAATTTACACACTTCCAAGCTGTCAATACATAGGTAGGTAGGTAGATGATACGTAGAGAGACAGACACACTGACAAATCTGAAAGGATATATAAAATGTAATATTTTAAACAATTTGATAAGCAATTTATTTACACCAGAAATTCTTTATGAGCAATACTTTCTTAATGAGAAATTACACAAGTATGTCTACTCTAGGAAGTCACTTACTTTTTGCCTAACGCTGCATATATATTTTAAACAATTTGAAAGATATACAACACTCTTTGACATTACCTTTCCATGCATGTTTGATTTTGAAATATGTCAAAAATTAAAACAAGCAAACAAAAACCAAAGTCACACTGAAAGTCCTTTACTCCTATAATACTACATCTAATATGTCGTTAAATATGGTTTATATATATTTTCAAATATGCATATGTGTGTGTGCACATGTCTCTGTATCTCAGTGATCATTTCTTATTACCTCCATTACTATGATTCTCCAACTTTGACAAATTGCAAAAGCTGGATCTTCTTGAATACTTTAATTTTAAATATGTGCTATTCATTAATCTTATCACCAAAATAGAAATTCATTTTCGTATTTATTTTAGAGGTTCTGTGCTTCCTTGGAGTCCCTAGTAAAAGTCTGTGGCCCCAGGTCACCTGGTGTCCGGTGGTCATGGGTGTGACTGTGAAGGAGGTGGAGCAGGAGGTGTCCTGTCCTGGGTCAGTTTGGGATCTTTAAGAATTGAGAGTAACTGAATGGTCAAATTATTTAAAACTCCTTAAGCTCTGTTTTTCTGGCTTTCCCTCCCCCAGGGTTGTATTAACCATTTCTACTGCACACTCCAGCTCTGAGGTTTAACCCTCATCTTCACTCCAACACAAGCCTTTTCACTCTGCTTGTTTGTATCCAAAATACTCATACTCGTGGATCCCAACTTTCTTATGTGCATAAAATTATTCATTTCTCTCAGATGAACATATTCTCAGATATGAATACCACTGATGCCATAATTTCAGGATATCAGGCCTAGGCTCCCAGGCAGGAATGGATCCCAAGCTGTGGTGGCAGCGGAGTCCCAGCCACTAGCCACCCAGTGCTGCTGCCTCATGAAGACACAGCAGGAACTCCGCTGACGCTCAGACAAGAAAGCAAAAAGAGGCAGAATTATTTAGAGAAAGAAAAAGTTTATTAAAGAGAAAAGGAAGAACAGATACAAAGTGGGTCTCCCAGGCAATTGGACCAGGCCAGGGAGGGGCAAAAACCAAAGTGGGGCCTCCCCAGTGGCGCAGCGGTAGAGCGCTTGGTTGCGAAGCTGACCGTGGCCTCTGCGGCGCCGGTTCGATCCCCGGCTGCTCCCCGGCCACTGGAGGAGGGTCCCACATGGCGCGCAGACCTCTCCTGCCGCCTGCTGCTCCCCTCAGCAGTGTACTTTGGTCCTTCTGCCTGTTCTGCTCCCCGCTCTGGCTCTGGTGAATTCTCTCACCCTCCGTGCTTCTGACTGTGCCCAGTGCATGTATAAACAAAACAAACAAACAAACCAATAAATAATAAATAAAACATGCTCCATAAAATAAATTAAAAAAAAACAAACAAAAAAAACACACAAAAAAAACAAAGTGGAGTCGTGCCTCAGGGAATAAGCACCTTCTCTAACTAATATTCTCATGCTCCACCAGTCTCTTAGTGATTGGTTGGTTCTCAGTGGGCTCACTCATTGCCTCAATGTCTCTGTACCTAGAACTAAGTCTAGTGTCCCAGCCCTTAACTTAGCATACTTTTCTTTATCATCTTGTTCTGGATTGTCTTATTTCACTTAGTCTTGGGAATTCCCTTTGGAATTTGTTGCCCTTATCTCTGAAGCCTTCCTTAACTCTCCTGAAGTCCCTGCCTGCAGGGACTTGAAGCTGTCCAGGAAGCTGTCTAATTATGCTTAACTTGCCCTATGACTCCCTACTCCATGAGGATCATCTCCATTAATTTTTCTATGTAGACTGATCTTTGTCATACACTGATAGTTCTCATTTCCCTGTTTGTAAGAACTTATTTGATTTGCATGGTGAACTTACTGTGATGAGTAAAGTCAGTTCTTCCTCTAGTTTTAGCCCCATGAAAGCAGACAACTCTTTGACTTGTACACGTGTGGATCTCAGTACCTACAGCTCATTTTCAATGCAGGAAAATTCCTTGTTAGTAATCAAATAAATTCTTTTCACTTTTTTTCCCATTCAATGGAGATTATACATTTTCATACTTTTGTAACTATGTGACTAACAAAGTTTAATATTTCCTGACTTTGTAGAAATGTGATTAACTGTGATTAACCATTAACTTTTCTTCTCTAAAGCATATTTTTTTTTCATGATTTTGGAAATTTTATCTTCTTACCTTAACTGTTCATTATTCCCATAGATACCATAATGAGACAGAGGGAAGACTGGTATTATAAATAACCTATTGTGTTTGCACATATAGTGACAAGATCTACTTTGAAAGTACTATTAAATAGGAAATAAAATATAATTAATGAATCTTAATTGCCTTGAAGAAGTCAATGTAATAGAGAAAAAAGTATAAACTCAAACTATAAAAACATGAATATTTCATAGGCAATTGATCACAAAAGGAATTCTGTTCACATAACAGCATGAACAAGCAAACATGAAAATAAATAGGCAGTAAATAAGGGTCATGATATACTTAAAACAAAACAATATTGATATGTCTGTGAAAAAAAATATTCAGACTTACAGAGAATATTAATGTTTGTTAAGCTATAAAGTGGGTTAAAATGTCTTATCATCAACAAATTTCACTATTTGAGTAGTAAAAATCTATTTCTATTTTGCATAGTGATTTTCACATTGTGAAGAATCCAACAGATGAAAGAAATACCAGCATATGATCCCCGAATCACTGTAGAGATTTTCCATGGAGAAGCTGGAGCCCAAAGAGCTATAGAAAGAGATAAATAAACATTATGGTATCTGCTTAAATGTTTGTCAGATTTGAGCTTCTCTTTACGTACAGTCATTACACAAAGCAGGTCACACATGAAATAGAGAAAAGCAAGGTAATCTTCAAGTCATTATTCACTCTGAGTGTGTTAGCTCTGGTCATAAGCATTAAGATGAACTGGTCCTAAAGTAGACATATCTTTGTGTCCATAGGGAGACAAGACACACTCTGCTTCACTTTGTCAAATCAGAGGAGGCTGTCTTTATGCACTGAAGCATTTTAACAAAGTGTCCAAGGGTATATGGCGTTTATCTTGAAATTACCCCTTATTGATAGCTATAGAACAAGGGTGTTCACCCTCTTGCCAGCAAACTCTGTCAATTTCCAGTGGGTACTTGTGGAAAAGCGGAGGGTTCAGACGACCTGAGAGACCCCCTCCTGTGGTACAGGTCGACATGGATAGACAACATTTGCATTTATAGTGGGGAAATCTGGAGACCACCCTTCCCTGAACAATAGGTATATATGAGAAATGGCTGCCCTTGGGAGCAAACATCAAATCCAATTGATGTCTGGAGCTCCAAAAAAGACAAGCTGCCCCGGGGAAGGTATACAAATGTTCCAATATCACCGCCTCCTCCAGTCTGCAAACAATTGAGTTACTGCTGGAATGAAAAGAGGAATCTGTCTGGCCTGCAACTTGCCCTGATGAGGGTACAAAACCAGATATGCAGACATGAAGATACACTTTAAGAATGAGTTTAAAGAAATTTAGATACAATTAGAAAGGCAGAAAAATGGAAGATAGTCAAACTTCTAAGCTCAAACATTCCACTAAAATGACATCTATCGTGGGTGTAACAGAGAAACACTTACTAAATAATGATGCAAACTCAACATGCTGGCAAGTAGGTGAATCAAGAAAAAAAGTAGGGCCTCCCCTGGTGGCGCAGGCAGTTGAGCACAGGCTGTGAAGCTGTCTGCTGCCTCTGCAGCGCTGGTTCGATCCCGGCAAGCCAGCAAGGATCCCACATGGTGCGGCAGACCTCTCCTGTCTCGCCCTCTGCTCCCCTCAGCAGTGTGTTTCATCAGTCTGCCTGTTGTGTTCCCCACTCTGTCTCTGGTGAATCCTCTTACCCTCCCCCGCATCTGGCCTGTACCCCAGTTCTTGTACAAATAAATAAGTAAATCTTTAAAAAAAAGGAAAAGAAAAAAGAACACTCATCTACAGTAAGTACAAAAAAATGAATATATGAACATTTCCATTTTTTCTGCTTTTTATATAAATTAATATATGTACACTTTAAATAACAGAAAAGCATAAGTAACATAATTGAAAAACATTGATTCAATGCAGCAAAAACTATTAAACTTTACAGGAAAAAAAAACTTAATGTTTCCTGAATGTATATATTCTCTTCTTGGTAATTTATAAACAATTAAAGTGTGTGTGTGCACCTTAGTATATGAACATGATTGCACATGATCTTGTATATAGTTAATGCAATTTAATAGAAGACTATGTAAAAAGTACATGGACCTTCATGCTTATAATCTGATGATCTTCTTTTGAAGAGCTTCAATTTACTGAATTTCCTTTGACTGAGATGGACCCCTTACTTTCCAAATCCAAAACAAGTTACTTCACTCACCACTGAAATGTGCAAGGGTGATAAAATTAAGAGAAAGTCTTATTTTCAATGAGTGTAAATGTGATATTAATAATAATTTGGTGTTGAATTCAAACGTCTAGTAATTTGATATAATCCAAAACATGAAAACATTTTGGGAATGAAATATACCAATAGCATCTAATTTCTGGACTCTAGGTTGCATATTCACCATTATACATTTTATATGTTGATATTTTAAAATCACAGAATAGCATAGTAACACAATTCAAAAAAAATTGATTTGTAGTTTGCTTTACAGAGAACATTACTCAACTTCATAGGAAGAAACTCTTAATCAGTCCTGAAGGTGTGTATTTCTCTTCCTTTTAAAACCTGAACAAGTAAGGTATGTGTGTGCGCTGTATGAGCCCGTGATTATACATTATCTTATATATATTTAATGATTTTTTGAAAAGAAAATTTAGAATTCATATGGGTCCTCATAATTATAATCCTGGTGGCTCTTTTTTTTTGAAGACCATCAAGTTCTTGCCTTTCTTGTACTGAGATGGACATTGACTTTCCAGATTAGAACAAGTAATTTCATCCACTCCTGTGTGGAATGAATATTGGGGACTCAGGTGCTAGTTTTGGGATGGTAGAGATTATCTGATACTATCCGAGGAAAGGAAAGAAACAGAAAATACAAGGCTGAGGTCTGTGAGAAAGACTTTGACATGTTCAGGTTACTGCAAATCCAAAATGATCCAGGATAGAAAGATGACCTCTATAAACACATCTTTTATATTATATTTTTTGTAATGTAATGTCTGTACACATGCAGGCCTGTCTGACACCAGAGACATGGGGCCTCAGAAAACAGCAATAGATCTAATTGTTAATAGATACCTAGAAGCAAAACTTCTTTAAAATAGATTAGACAAGATGAAATTTCCAGGTTAGGATAAAGTCCATTAATAGAACACACGTAAACATTTAAGTAAAGTATTTCAGAAAAATCAACTTTCACATTTTCTCAGTTTTGCAAGCTTGATAGTAAAGGATAGCTGAAAAAAGTAGCATCAACCTTTGACATATACATTTTGCCCAAATATTAAATGTCAGAATGGTTAAAGCAGATATCATTTTTTATATATCTTTATTATCCATCCA
>NW_023601013.1:0-24048 GCF_014898055.3 Talpa occidentalis | reverse complement strand
GGACCCTCGCTGGCGGCCAGGGATGGAACGGCGCTGCAGAGGCTGCGGGCAGCTTTGCAGCCCAGCACTCAACCGCTGCACCACCAGGGAAGGTCCACAATGTATGCATTTTCATCTTGGTCATAGTCCCCATACAGTTCCCACCCCCCTTATTTTGACCCTAATCCCTCCCCCCACCAGTGTGTCTCTGGTTTATAGTTGCTTGTTATCAACAAGATTTTTTATTTATGCATACAAGAGCTGGGGTGTAGTCCAGAGGTGCCACGAGGAGAGAGAATTCACCAGCGACAGCGTGGGGAGCAGAAAAGGTGGATCAACTGAAATACATTGCTGAGGGGAGCAGCAGGCAAGACAGGAGAGGTCTGCTGCGCCACGTGGGTTAAATCCTTGGCGAGGAATCAAACTTGTGCTTCAGTGGCTGAAGATTGTTTCATAGTGCTGCGACTTAAACCCTTGTACCACCAGGGAGGCCAAGATAGCAAGTTTAAAAAAAGATCTTTATCTTCAAAAACAGATTGATTTATTCATAGGCCTCTCTCGACTAGCTTTCAAATCAAATTTTTAACTCAACAAACAAACCAATAATAGAGACCCTAGCATTAACTCAGGATCATAATTATAAACAGTAAAATATTTTTTCCTTAACTAGGATGCTTATATATCTAACACAGTAAAAATTAAATTCACAATATCATGACCCATTTTCCAGATTTATGCAGAATAGCAATGGAGAAAAACATGTTATTCTAAGAAATGTGTTCAATCAAAGTAAAGAAGACAGATGGAAAAAAAGATATGTAAACAGGGCACTCTCTCATCACAGTTTTGTTTTACTTAGATGGACTGCACCTTTACAGCTGTGCAGGTCAAAGGATTTGCATTAAGTTCTGTATCTTAAGCCACACAGAGAACTACACTATGAGTAAGACCAATAAACATTATCTAGGGGAAAAACTTAATCAAGGATGGAAAAGCCTTCCTTTTTAAGTCTCAAAGATCCATACAGAGATACTGGAACCAAACCACACAGAAAAAGTTATCAGCCTCAGGATTTTCAAGTATGTTGTTGGCAGGGGTATGTTAAGAGACACAGGACTTGAAGAGATCCAGGCACCTCTCAGGTCACAAGTGCTGCAGTGCAGACCAACGAGCCACATGCTTTAGATGTAGCATCCCCTTATGAAAAGACAGATGTGCCATCCACTGTCTCAAATAATTAAGGAACTCTCATAACTT
The DNA here is from genome assembly GCF_014898055.3 of Talpa occidentalis. Lineage (NCBI taxonomy): Eukaryota > Metazoa > Chordata > Mammalia > Eulipotyphla > Talpidae > Talpa > Talpa occidentalis. Next base: position 22,812 of record NW_023601013.1, on the reverse strand, counting down.
ATGTCAGTAGGGACAAACTACCTTGGAAAAAAACTACCTAGTCTCCTACAGAGCTGCAAATGAACTTCTGTCCCTTCTCCCAAGGAGAGAAAAGATTATACTTTTTCCCCTTCAAAATTAAAACCAAGAGGGGCCTCCCTGGTGGTGCAAGGGGTGAAGAGGCAACCTATGAGGCTATTCCCAAACAATGCAGCAGGAGTTCAACCTCCAGGCAGGGAGCTACACATATGGCACAGCAGATCTCTCCTGACTCGCCCACTGCTCCCCTCAGCAGTGTATTTCAGTCAGTCCACCTGTTCTGTTCCCTGTTCTGTCTCTGGTAAATCCTCTCACCCCTCCTCCACAACTCTGGCTTGCACCCCAGTTCTTGTATGCATAAATAAATGAATCTTCGAAGAAAATTAAAACCAAGAGAAGACACAAGCTCAGGATAAAGTCGCTTCACATAATCTTATGGAATACAAAGATAAAAAAAGAGCTATAATTCTGAACTTCACTGAATTTACAAACAGCAGTGGGGAAATATTTAATAGATCAATTCTATACTCTTTCCTAGTTGCTTCTGTCAAGTTTAGCCTGACATCATTACCAATCATGCAAGTGTGACATCCTTATATACTGGGAGAGCAATTTTGTCCTGATGTAAGGAAACTTACGCATTTAATAAAATCACAGTAGTGACCTAGGTATACTTTTGTTTTACTGTTGGCTCTGCCCTAGCAGGATATCTTTAAAAATAAAATGTCAGGCCTCCCTGGTGGCACAAGGGGTTAAGCACAGCATTGTGAAGCCAGGGAGCTATCCACATGGTGCAGCAGACCTCTCCTGGCTCGCCTGCTGCTCCCCTCAGCAGTGTATTTCAGTCAGTCTGCCTGTTCTGTTCCCCACTCTGTCTTTGGTGAGTCCTCTCACCCCCCCCCCACATCTCTGGCCTGTACCCCAGCTGTTGTATGCATAAATAAATAAGTCTTTAAAAAACAGACCAAGCAAAAAGTCAAGTATTTTGTGAATGCCTACTATATACAACAAGTCAATTATATTACTCATTCCATATATTGCCAAGTTCGGTATGTCAGTTTTAAATCAAATGCAAAATATTGGTTTTAAATTACATTCCATGGGTCTCTGTATTTACAAGTTGGCATATTTCTATGAACTTTCATCAAAAAACTAAAAATGTAATCTACTTTCATAATTTCTTACATTAAAAAAATACAATTCATAGAAAATTTGATCTAACACATTATTTTCATTAGACACATAAGTATCTACACTAGTCTTCTATCTATATTGTGCATCTCAAATTCTCTATATTGCATATATCCAACGTTCAGAGAAATTATCCTCTAATATCATGCTTTTATGAATGCCAGTGCATCATTCCAAACACGATTTTTAAAAAATGATGGATGGATGGATACAAGATGCGTGGATATGACAAAGCAGTATTGTAAAATGGCTATAGTAGAAACTCGGTGTTATGGAAGTTCAACATAGAATTCTTTCAACCTTGGTAAACATTAGGAAGTATTATGATGAAATTTTAGAAGAACAGTATCCCCATTTTTAGGTGCAACTCAATGACCAACAGAGAACTTTATTCTCCACATCTTCTCCCCAAGGTACTTTCTGCCTTGTAACAGGGTTTTTTAAATCTCACATCTACTCTCCCTACAGGATCCGCATTTGAATCACTTCTCTATCATTCAAATGTATCTAATACAATATCTTGTACACATTAATCACTCAAGGAATGAGAGAAAAAAAAAAATACCCTGACCATCCATTAAAAATAATCACTGGTGAAATAAGTCAGAAGGAAAAAGAAAAATAAAGAATGGTTTCACTTAAGTAGGAATACAGGTGAAGCAAATAAGACATCAGTGTAAAAAAATAACAGTACAAAATACAACAAAGCAAAAACATACAATTATAAATGAGAGACATCCTGCAGGGGAGGAGGAGGGAGAGGAATCAGAGGGAGGGAGGGAGGAACACAGGGGACTGAGGTGATGGTGCACGGGTGCACTGGTGAAGGAAACTCCACGGGGACCACACCTAAGGGGGTGGAGGGAAGCAAACATTGTTTAAAAACGAATAATGATGTAAAAAATAAAAAATGTAAAATAAAAATAAATCACTGTTCTTTAGTCATAGTGCTAATAAAATTATTCTCACATAATACAAATTGTGATCATTATGAACACACAGAAGCTGAAATATCAAAGACCTATGTTTCAAGAAAAAATTTCCCCAACTCTCTCTCTCTATATATATATAACAAACCTGAAGAGTTAAAACATGCAGATATTAAAATAATAATAACACATAGCAGCATGAATTACGAGATGACCAGGCATTCACTGACAGAAAGCAAAATGCCTTTAAAGCATAAGCCAAGTTTGGAAGTTGGTCGGACTGATGTAGGCCTTTAAGATTTTTTTTTTTTTTAATTTCCAGTGGAGGCCCAAGACAATCCATGTCCTGGGAACAAGATGGCCGAGGTTTGAAGTAAGAGCTAACCTAGAGGAATGGTTAGAAGCTGGGAAGTAAAAAATGCTCCAGGAACTCTTCAAAGGAAGAATTAACAGACTTGGGGAAACAAAACATCATGAGAGAGTTGAAGACGACATCAGGTTTAAAAACTAGGGAAAGGGGCCTCCCTGGTGGCGCAAGGGGTAAAAGAGGCAACCTATGAAGCAATCCCCAGCCACTGTAGCACGAGCTACCCACACGGCACAGCAGACCTCTCTTGACTCACCCGCTGCTCCCCTCAGCAGTGTACTTCAGTCATTCCGCCTGTTCTGTTCCTCACTCTGTCTCTGGTGAATCCTCTCACCCCCACACCTCTGGCCTGTACCCAGTTCTTGTATGCATAAATACATAAATCTTAAAAAAAAAAAAAAAAAAAAAAAAAACTAGGGAAAGGGCAAACTAGACCATAAAGCTTAAGAACTGGGAACTTAACATGGAGCCTCATGTAAGCGGGTGGAAGGAAAGATTGTATGCTTGCGAATCTGAGGTGAAATAGAGACATCTCGGGGGGGGGGGGGGGGGGTAACTGGAGACACAGGACAATAGAGGGTAAGTTATCTAGGAAAGAGTCTGAGTCAAGTCCACAACTAGTCCTGAGGTTTACTTATGGTTAAGGATAGAAGCAAAAATAAGTTAACCAATTAGAGAAGCCACAATGGGAAGAGGGGGCTGAAGGGGAGCAGGGGAGCAGGGACCAGAGCAGTACAATGTGACAGTGTCTGAAATAAGAAGGGTTTTCTACAGAGGAGGTGGTCAAGGAAATTTGAGAGAGGGTAAGAAGTTAAACACTCCCCCTCCCAGTCTTTGTGACTTACTGGTCATAGAGTGCAGTTTCAGCAAACATCAGGAACCCAGAATTGGGGGCTAAGAGACTCCTCATGCAGTTCTGCCTCAACTTTATTTTTCTGTAATGATATGGTCTGCAATAAAGGACACATGTTGAATTCATGCCCTTATGTAAGTAATCCATTACAGTGAAAATTCACTAACTAAAAGGGATTGCATGTTTAGCTTTATAATTTTATTTGGCTTAACATCAAACTAGTTTGCTTTCCTTCTCAGTGTATACCAAAACTATGAGGATGAATGAAAATGGGAAAGCAGCAAAAAGGGGAGGTGGGGGTGAGGAGGCAGCCCAAATTCCTGCCAAGTGGCAAAAATAACTCAAGCCAAGACTAAGTACAGGTGTATGTAGGCCATAAGTTGATAAACCAAAACAGGTAGATTGAGTGGAGTAAACTGGGATTTGGCGAGGAGCAGGGGTATTAAAGTTGAACCAATAAGATATTGACTAAATATATAGAAATGTAGTTTCATGTGCTCCTTGAAGACCACAAATAAGAGATACTTAATAATTCTCTGCTGGGGTCTCCCTGGTGGCAAGGGGTTATCCGCAGCAACTGAGAGTTCAATCCCAGCCAGGGAGCTACCACATGGCACAGCAGACCTCTCCTGACTCACCCGCTGCTCCCCTCAGCAGTGTATTTCAGTCCATCTGCCCGTTCTGTTCCCCGCTCTGTGTCTGGTGAATCCTCTCACCGCCCCCACACACACACCTCTGGCCTGTACCCCGGTTCTTGTATGCATAAATAAATAAATCTTTAAAAAATAATAAAAATTCTCTGCAAAGAAGTTCTGTGCCACTGACTTAGTTTTGTTAGCACCTATCTGGAATTAGCAAAAAGGGAGAATTACTACAGACTTTAGTATATTAGTATACTGCATATCCATTGCAATGCAAGCCTTCACCCTGGTAAGCACCAAAATAAACATTTTTTCAAGTTCACCTGGTTCTCTGTTTCAAAACTGAGAAACAACTACACCAACTTCATAATTTTGTGTGCTTGGAGAAAAGGTGGTTATCTGACCCTGGGGAGGTATAGAGAGGGGGAGGGGCTTTGGGCAAGTCTCTGCAAGTTGTTACTATGAAGGCCAAGGCAAATTTTGAACTGCAGGAAAACAGGACTGAATCTACTCTATACCCTCTCCTCTTGACTCATGATCCTTACAATTGCAAACTCCGTTTGGTCTCTCCAGTCACTATGGAGGGGGGTTCCTCAATGCCTTTTCAAGAGGATTCCAGGAAGCCCCAAAGTTACAGCACACATAGACCAGGAAAAAAAAAAAAAAACTGGCCAAGTGAATTCCCATGATGCCAGGGTACTGGGTAGTTTCCAAGGGCAGAGTGTTCCAGAAAAATGCAAATAGTTCAGGCTTCCAGAAGAAATTCCAGACCAATACAAACAGCTGCTCTCTTAGAAAGTCTAAAACAGAATCTGCAGTTTAGGTGCTTGGAGGAAGCTAGAGCACAAAGACAAGCAAAGCACATCTAGCTTATTAAGATTGCAATTAACCACTGAGTATTCTTCCCCCTCATTCCCATTTCATAAGTCCACTTAGAATACTATGTAGTTTATGATCTCTAATGTTATTTGCATCCACTAGCAACAGCAAAGGGGGGAGGGGTGCAAAATGTCTCAATAAACTTTTATCTTTTTCAAAGTTAATGAGAAAAATGTCTTTTCCAGCATTCGATATTTGCTACTTAAAAAAAATGCTCAGTATCACTGGAAAATAGCCATCCTTTCTGCCAAACCTTCCCCAAGAGAAATGCTATAAAACCGTAGATAATATAAAGTTATTATGAGTTTTAGTTAAGGTATTCATATTCAACATCTCCTTTGGAATTTCTGAACAAAATATCTCAAAGATGGTCACATCAGCTGCATACAACTTTCAGCCTTTTGCAAGTAAGATACCAAACTTGGCTGCATAGTCCCCTCGCCTGCTTTTTAATTCTCTTTCCTCCTGCTCCCTTCCCTAAATACATAACTGAAATTGTCACCCAACTTTATAAAACATTTACTTTAAGGTAATTTCAGTAACAACCCAGAAGTCAGCCTCACCAGGATTAAGTCAAATGTGACTGTGGAGCAAGAAAGCAGCCATCTTCCTACCTGGAATCTCCGTGGCTAGTTAATTACCCATCTGCAGATTAAAAACTCAAAAGTATATAGTAGATAGTGCATTTTCTGATATCTTAAAATTCCTGTCATTTCATAAATCAAAGACACTTCATTCCAAAATAAAGAACATGCCCATAATGAAATTTCTTTAACAAGTACTGTCTTATTTTTGAAGCATTCTTTTAACCTAAATTAAGTTCCAAATAATACCAAAATAAAAGACAAGAGTCAACTCAAAACTGCCATTTTAAAAAAAAAAAAAAAATCAGAGCTCAGAACACTGCTTGACGAGCTTTAGAAAGTTTTGTATGTGAGAAAATAGACCATGGAAGTTAAGTTTCACTATTTATAAATACTGTACATGATTTAAAAGATCCCGGGTTTTCCAAAATTCTGTGCTTCCACTTTATGGGTGGTGACCTTCAGAAAATTCTAGCCAATATTAAAATTGTGAACTAACATCTTTACAACTATTTTGTCATTTTGCAAATGACTTTCAAATTCCCAAACAGGCCCCAGGAAGTAAAGCACAAGAAACTATATTCTACTACAGATTCAGTCTAATTCCAACCAGTAAATCACAGGAAATATTTAGTTCCAAAGCAACCTCTACTCTGTCCTAGCAGTTAAGCTTTGATTGACCTGTATTTTAGAATTAGATTTTAAGGTATAGTAAAATTCATTTTTTATCAATCTTATCTTAAAAACAGGAAAGTCTTTCAGATACCTTGGTTTTAACAAGTAACTCATTTTTAAGAAAACTCTAACCAGTAGACTAGTAATGAGTTAGAATACTTCAAGTTGTTTCTTTTCTTCCTAAAATACCCTTTTACTCAAAGTGAAAAAGCACTTGCTGTAATCTGACTTGCACCAACTGACTGGTTACACCTGAAACATTTACTTAATTGAAATGGCAACCTGCTCCCTCTTAAAATCCCACTAGGTTTTCCACTAGGACTCCAATTCTAGACAGACAACCCTTAGTAACATTGAGTAGGTAGTCAAGTTCTGGTTTAAAAAAAAAAAAAAAAAACTTTTTTTTTTTTTTTTTTTTTTTTTATAAAATCATAGTTACATGTGGGGGGAAAAATAGACCGAGAATCTAATAAAAATAATGAGGGGGGCTTATTTGGTTGTAGAATTTTTTAAAGGCACTAAATCTTAAAAGCTTAAGTTATATTACTAGTGTAAGAAGAACTCTCTACAGTCATTTAATCAGGGAAATGAGGCAAAATTGAAATCCCCAAACATCGTCTTTTTCTATTTTAAATAAAGGGACTCCAGCAAGGTTAAGTTGCATCCATGCCTAAGGACTTAAAGAATGGTACTCTGTACTCTGAATGCCAAAAAAAAGGGGGAGGGAGTTTTTAATTATTACTTTATAATACTTACACAGGGCTGACAAATATCAAGTAAGTTAAATACTTAAATTCAAATATTAAGTAAAATTTAACTTGACAGAAAATCCCGATTTTGTTACTTGAAATTATATACTCCATAAGTTTAAGGAGACACATCTTTTTGAGTAAGTTGGTAAAATTGCACGTAATGCTAGCAATGAGGTTATAAGTGATACAGCTCTTCTCTAAAACACACTTTGGAAAAACTAAAACCCTGGCTCCTTCTCCAGGAACTTCAAATAAAGTCAGTAACTTGACCTTTCTGCGACACATTAACCACAGGGATGACAATGTGTGTAAAACAACCTTGGTGTAACAACTGCGCGGCAAACACCAATCTTCATTAGGCTGGACTGTCTGATGAGCGATGAGGAAGGAGTTCAGCTCAACGACAGAACCTTCACATCAATTCGTCCACGAGTAACAGTAAGAAACTGCCAGCGTCAGGAAGCCACAGGCAAACGGATCCCCGAAAGGATCCCCGGTAAACCTCCCCCATTCTGTCCTTTTAGGGCAGGGATGTGCCCGTCCTCCACGTGAGTCCCGGTCTCCATCGCTCACCCCCTCTTTGGTAAAAATGGCCTGAGGCATCTCCTGCTCTGTCCTCCTTCCCTGCCCGTTCTGTGGAGCACCTCCATTTCGACTCCCCCAAACAGTTGTCACAAAGCTCCCCGGGATTTGTACCTCCCCGCAAATTAACACCAAGGTGGCAAAGCAAGAGAAGGTAGACACGTCCCTCGTTCTGGTCCAGAAAAACCCCTCCGCGCCTCATGCAGCGCCCTGGCCCCAGGGAGAAGCTGCCGGGGGGCATGTCCACGCGCGGGCACGCGCGGGCTCGGCCGGGCCGCGCTGGCCCTTTAAAAGCGCCGGCTTCCTGCGCGCGGCCCCTCCCGCGCCGCCGGCCCCCGCCCCCGCCCCCGCCCCCGCCGAGGGTCACACTTGAACTTTTGCTCGCCCCGCGCGGCCAGGCGCCGGCGCTCGGCGAGAGGTGGCCGCCCCGTCGCACGTGTAGGATACGCTGAGCCACCCTGGGCTCCGCGCGCCCGGGCCCCACGCTCTCGAGGGCACTTTGGGTAAAACCAAATCAAAGTGCACACCGGGCTCCAAGCACCGCGCGGCCAGGCGCACACCGGCCGGCCCGTCCCCGCCACCTGCAGCCCGGGCCCCCGGGAGCCTCCCCCGCCCAGCGCGGCGGAAACCGCTCCGCGGCGAGGCCCAGGGCTGGGGGGGAGGGGGGAGGCGCGCCGTGGGGGCGGGGAGGAGCCGCCCTCACCCCGGAGGTCCGGGGGGAAAAGGCGCAGGGGCAGGAGTCCGGCGGGCTGCCGGGGATGCAGATGCCCGCGGACGCCTTTCTCCTTCCACCGGCAAACTTTTCCGCCCCTCCGAAGTCCACTTCTGGGCGTACCCCTCGCCCCCCCGGGGTGCCCGGGCGAGCCCCTTCCCCGACCCCGTCCCACTCCGCCTCGCCCTCCCGCCGGGCCGGCGCGCACACGCCTCCTCCGCGCCCGAGCGGCCGCCAGCCCGCCGCCCCCGGAGCCCCGCGCCGCCGCGCGCCCCGCGCTGCCAGGCCCGGCGGACTTGCAGACGCGCCCCCTCACCTGCCCCGCGGCCGCCACACACGGAGGCGGGGGTCCCCCGCGCCCGCGGCCACTCACCTTCCAGCCCGCCGAGCTGTTGCTGTCGCCCTTATCCTTGAAGTAGGGCACGCTCTTGACCATCCACTCGTAGATCTGCGACAGCGTGAGGCGCTTCTCGGCCGAGCTCTCGATGGCCTTGTGATGAGGTCGGCGTAGGACAAGTTGCCCCACGCGTTGCGACGGGACGAGCTGCTCTTGCGCGGCTGCCCCGCGAGCGGCCCGCCGGCGGCGGGGGGCACGGGCGGGTGCTGCGACAGCGGCCCGGGCGGCGGGGGCTGCGGCGGCGCGGGGTGCAGGCAGCCCGCCTCGGGCCCTGGAAGTCCCCGCACAGCCCCCCGGTGGCGGCGGCAGCGGCGCGGCCGCCGCGGCCACGGCCGCCGCCGCGCGGCCGCCGCCACGGAGCCGGGCGCCTGCGGGAAGTCCCCGCTCTCCTCCAGCAGGCTCAGGTTGCTCATGAAGTCGGGGCTGACAGCGGCCGCCGACGCCGAGGGCAGGCCCGCCGCCGCGTCGGGGTTCCCGGCCGCGCCGCCCGACGGCGCCGGGCTGGAGGTGGCCGAGTTGGACTGGCTGAACTCCGGCCTGGGCAGCGGCCAGGTGCACGAGCGCGGCCGGGGCAGCGGCTCGAAGTCCGGGTCGATCTCCACCACCTGGGGCGCTTCGGCCATGGTGACCCCCGCCCCTCCCCCAGTCGCGGAGAGCCGAGAAGGGGCCGCGCGCGGCGCGGGGCGTCCAGGGGCAGGGGCTCGAGGGGCGCGTCCGAGATTCGGGCCGGCGGGGCCGGCGCCGCGGGCGGGCGGGCGGGCGGGCGGAAGCCGGAGGCGGCGCGGCGCGAGCCCAGAACTTAACTTCGCGGGTCCGTCACCATCCAGGCTCCTCGGGGGCCGCTGCCCGGGCTGGACGGCGAGCCAGAGACGCCGGGCCGGCCGCGCCGGCGCCGCGCTCCCGCTGACAGGGCCGGCGGACAGGGGCTGGACGCGCCGCGGGCCGCTCGCTCGCTCGCTCGGGCGGCGCGACGGCGGCGCTGCTGCCTGTTGAATGTGGCGGCGGCTGCGGCTGCAGCGACTACGCTGCTGCCCGACTTACGGGATCTGCCGCCGCCCCCCGCCCGCGGCGGCGCGCGCGCCGGCCCGCCCCTGACTGACAGCCCGCGCGGCCTATGAGCGCGCGGCCCCGCCGCCCCGGCAGCCAGTGGACGGCGGCGTGGGCGGGGCCGGTTTCCACGGGGAGGCGGCGGCGGGCTGGTGGGGGTAGCGGGTGTTTTTCTCTCTCACACACTCGCGCGCTCGCTCGCTCTTTTCTGGGGTGTTATTATTTTCTGGTGATTCTCGAGTGTTTCTGGGAGTCTCTCGCCCTCAGTGTTTTGATTGCTAGGAGGCAAACCAGCGTGGAGGCGGCGGCGGCACTTTGTTTACTACGGAGGAGCGGAGCCGAGTACTCGGGAGCCCGAGGGGCGCGCCGCCCGCTCAGCCCGCGCCGCGCTCGGGGTCCCAGGCGGGCCGGGCGGGGGGCTGGGCCCGGGCCGCGCTCGGAGCTCCGGGGCGCCGGGTGAGCGGGCGGGCGGGCGGGCGGAGGCGGCCTCGCGGGTGTCCACGCACTCGCGCCCCCTCGCCCCCGCCCACTGTTTCTTTGCACGGAGCCGTGGGGAAGTCGGGGGGTTTTGTTTCTGGGTGTTGTTTTCTCGCCCCACGATCTGTCAAGTCCGCCGGCCCCGCGCGGGCGGCACGAGCCCCTGGCGCCGCGCCCCGGGGTGGGGGGTGGGGTCAAGGCCGCCCCACGGCCGCGTCCCCGAGCCTCCGCGCTCGGACCCCACCAGCCCGCGCCCCTCAGTTCGGGGTCTGCCCTTGCGTCTAGCCGGCCACACCGCATCCCGCACTCGCTTCACTCGGTTCTTGACCCGGGAGGGGCTTGGCGCGAGCTGGAGATAACCTTGTGTCACGCGCACCCGCGCAGCCGGAGGCACCCGAGACCGCAAGCCCCCCGGGAGCACCGCCTCCCGCCGAGAACCCGAGAGCGGGACGCCCGGCTGGCCTGCGAGGCGGGCCGGGGGCCGGCGGAGGGGAGTCAGAGCGGAGCTTTGGGCGAAAATCTTCTCACTTTATCACTTACACCTACTTAAGTTTGAGGCTTTGCTTGTTATTTCTTTGCTGTTTCGAATGGATGTTAGGAGACAGCCCTGCCCCACCCCCAGGTTCCTTTAGTCGGGGACCCCTGCGTCCGGCAGCCTACCCCCACCCCCACCTCACCCACCTTGCCCCATCTGGGCTGCAGGTCCTGGACGTCCTGTGGAGATCAGTTGGGGGCCAAAGGTAGGAAGACAATGGCTCTTGTGTCTCAGGGAGCAGAAGAAACAGTTTTCAAATTTTGTTTTGCTTTTTTAGGAGGAATATGAAAGGCATTTCCTTTCAGAGGGATGGGATCGTTTAAGATGGAAGTTTGACAGTAGGTTTTTAATATCTTGTCCGCAATTGAGCTCCATAATTCTTTTTAAAAATCTCCTTTCTTACAGACAAAAATCCCCTTTCTTCAGTTGGAAAAGTGGCATTTAAAGAACATTGGGCCTTCCCCGGTGGCGCAGCGGTTTGAGCGCTGGGTTGCGAAGCTGCCCGCAGCCTCTGCAGCGCCGGTTCAATCCCCGGCTGCTCCCCGGCCACCGGAGGAGGGTCCCACATGGCGCGCAGACCTCTCCTGCCGCCCGCTGCTCCCCTCAGCGGTGTACTTCAGTCCTTCTGCCTGCTCTGCTCCCCGCTCTGGCTCTGGTGAATTCTCTCACCCTCCCACGCTTCTGACTGTACCCAGTGCATGTATAAACAAAACAAACAAACAAATAATAAATAAATAAAACATGCCTCTATAAAAAAAAATAAAAAAAAAAAAAAAAAAATAAAGAACATTGGGCCTGTTTATACAAATATTTTAAAAGATTTACATTTATTTTTCCTTTACGTTCACACCGTCATCACCCTGGTTCAGATCCCTGTGTCTTCATAGTCCATTTAGCTCAATTTCCCGTTGTTAAGGGGGCTGGAGGAGTGAGGGTTATGAGCCGGACGGATGAAGATAGGGGTTACTTCCCGACCTCCTCCTCCTATTTATAGTCTCTTGGCAATTACTGTCAAGTTTGTGCAGTTCGAGCCTCCTCAGCCAGCCGCTAGGGGACCTCAGTCACCCAGGTGATGAGTTCAAAAGAAAATCTTAATGTAGGACTTTTCCTTCCCTCACTCTTTCCAATGAAGCTCCGCAGAGGCAACCCCCATTTAGATGGCTGGTCGCACCCTACAAATAGGCGGTGTGCACTAGTGATCATTCTTGGCAAAGATAGCCAGCTGCAAATTTAGCCTTGCCTTCATTTCAATTCTGGTTTTACAGGGCCTTAATCAGAGGAGAGTATTTAGTTTAAGGGAGTTTTCTTACAGACTTTTCTCTAGATCTTGAAATCTTCTGACTATCCTGCCTAATTTTTTCTTTAAAGATCATATTTTGCCTTTCTTAGGTCCTTTTTTAAAACTGTATCCTGGGACCTCCCTGGTGGTGCAAGGGGTTAAGCACCGCGCTATGAAGCTGTCCGCAGCCTCTGCAGCATGGGTTCGATCCCCAGCCAGCCAGAGAGAAACCCACATGGCAAGGCAGACCTCTTCTGCCTCGCCTGCTGCTCCCCTCAGCAGTGTCTTTCAGTCAATCTGCCTGTTCTGCTCCCCACTCTGTCTCTGGTGAATCCTCTCACCCGCCACACACACCTCTGGCCTGTACCCCAGCTCTTGTATGTATAAATAAATCTTTTTAAAAAATAAAACTGTGTCAGGAAGCAGACACAGAGTACCTGCAGCTTTAGTATCTGACACATGGTTCAAAAAAATTAAAAATATCTTTAAAAATTAAATTTTTTTTAAATTTCAAAATTAAAAAAATTAATTAAAAATAAACATTAAAAGGTGTTTATAACTTCTTACCATATGGATTTATCTGTCAATTTACTGACCAGGAAGGTGCTGGTAAACTTTTGGTTTGTTTCTAATCTTCAGCTATCACAAGCTATTAGGTAATGAGTAAACTTATATAAATCATTTTGTCCAAGTTTATCAATATGAGGAATTTTTGGAAAGGAAATTGCTGAGTCAGCAAATCAAGGTTTGAGCTTTTGAGACACTCTAACAAGTTGTTCTTCTTAAGGGCTGTTTCAACCTAAACTTTCTTTTCATATAGACCCACAGAATGTTGAAGTTTAAAGTAAACATGAACATTGGTGGTCACCTTTAATTTACAGATAGGGAAACTGAGGTGCAGAGAGAGGCTGGATGATTTTCCCGAGGTCACACAGTAAAAGTGGTGGTGCCAGGGCTAGAGCTGGAATTTCTTGCTTTCCCAACAACAATCTTCTCACTACACAGATGAAAAATTGTAATCCGAATATAACAATAATGACTATAAAACTTTCCTTCCAGGAAATCCCACAAGATTTTAGTAATTGTAGCTAGATGAACTACACTGAACTGAAGGAGGATTGATTTAAAAGATTAAGAAAGCATACACAAAAAGATGACAGTAATAATAAGATAATGAAAGAATAAAGATTCCAAAGAGATGGGAGGTGGGGGAGGGTTTGTGTCAAAAATTAAATATTTCCCCTCTCTCTGAAGAATGCGAAAACTATTTTTTTTAAGATTTATTTATTTATGCATACAAGAGCTGGGGTGTAGGCCTGAGGTGGTGTGGGGAGTGAGAGGATTCACCAGAGACAAAGTGGGGAGCAGAACAGGTGGATTGACTGAAGTACACTGCTGAGGGGAGCAGCAGGCTGAGTCAGAAGAGGTCTGCTGTGCCATGTGGGTCACCACCCTCCATCCCCCATCCCCCCCACCCCCCAGGGGCCAGAGATCAAACTGGTGCTGCAGGAGCTGCAGATTGCTTCATAGTGCTGACACTTAACCCCTTTTGCCACCAGGGAGGTCCCCAGCACTACTTCCTCTAAGAGGAAAAAGTTCATTTCTCTTCTCCTGTATCTGTATGTTTGTGGATTTTTTGATTTTGGTTTTTGCAGTAGTTGTTTAATTTGAAGGCTTTTTCTGATAATTATCACTTATTAGACAGAATATGTGGCCAAACTGGGAAGGAAAATGTTTCCTGTCAGGCATGAACAATTCAAATGAAAAGGAAGTTTGCCCTACAGAGCCCATCTCACAAACAAGTTTCTTTGCCTGGCTTTCAGGGTAATATTGCATCAACCTTAACAAGAAGACTGAAGTATGATTCCCTTTGATCAATATCTAGACAGAAACTTCTGCATTTTACCCTTTACCACCAACACACCAATCCAGCTTAAATTCTTACTTGTCAAAATAGGTCAGTCAAATCCAATTTCCTCAGTGAGTGAAAGCCTGGATGCTTATTTTTCAGTCAGGACACTAGCTTCATATTCCACTTTCCCTTTCCCCAACAACTACCCACTTCCAATATTTTGCCTGAATCATCAGGAGGTACTGGTAGTGTAACAGGGTGGTCCCCAGGAAAAGGGGAGGTTCCCTGCCCCACCCAAGGGAGGGTGGAGCTGAGCAGGAAGAGGAGAAGCTGCAGAAGAGACTGAGGAAGGAAGCAGGATGGAGCCAGGAGACCTGGAGGAGGCACATGGAGCCTAGAGACACGTGAAGAAGCTGCGCTTGTCTTTTAGTCGTGGACTGGGTGACACAGATGTGGGTGAGACCCATGGGGAGGTGACAATGGCAGCTTTTATCTTGATGTTGATTTTGCTCTTTTCCTTCCGGGCTTGTCTTTATTGTTTCTGACCCTTTTCTGTGGGTCCCCACTGGAAGATGCTTTAGACTTGTGACAGGCTTTGGGGCCTTGCTCTGGGCCAATCCCATATGGATGGAGTTTTACCCACGAGGGGACGGGTAACTTTGGGTGCTTCATTTAGAAACTAGACTTTTTGCCTTACCTGTATTGTTTCCTAGTTTTTATTGAAGTTCCTTCCCATTAAAGTGTCATATGTTTTGTGTTGATGTGGCGGATGGCAGAACCCATTTAGAATAGACAATAGGCAGGTTTGCGGGGTTTGGGCTGCCCCTCTCCCTGTCCTATAACAGTAGCAACCTAAAACAGCCTTCAGTTTTCCAATCGAAAATAATAATCTGAAATAACCCAGCCTCGGGTCCCTAAACCAATGTCCTGAAAGCTGTAATGTTTAATGGTAGCAATAGTATTATCAAAAGTAGTCATTCTTGGGGCCTCCTTGGTGGTGCAAGAGGTTAAGTCTCAGTACTGTGAAACTGTTGGCAGCCACTGCAACATGAGTTCGAACCTGGGCCAGGGAACTAACCCATATGGCGCAGCAGACCTCTCCTGTCTTGCTACTATTCCCCTCAGCAGTGTGTTTCAGTAGGTCTGCCTATTCTGCTCCCCACTCTGTCTCTGTTGAATCCTGTCACACCCCCTCCTCACCTTGGCTTACATCCAGCTCTTGTATGCATAAATAAATTTTTTTTAAAAAGTAGTCATTCTTCTTGAGGAATTGTTTCCTTTGGATTTTGTCATTCATTCAACAGATACATAGAGAATTTTTACTACATATTTGCCAGGTGCTGTGCATTTGCATATGTTGTTTTAATGGCAAATTCCTCAAAGTTATAAATGGGTTATTTTCTTTTCTTTTATACAGTATTTGATGTCAGAGTTAAGATTGGCATTCTAGTAATCAGCAATACATACTGACAATATTTATTTGGAGAAATTACATTAAACATATTTGATAGAGACAAGTATAAGATAGAAAAAGTTTGCACTATTGTCATTGTCATTATCTCCATGTTGAAGAAAATCAGTAAGATGAGGTAAAAATAAACCCACCATCCACAAGCACTGGAAGTATAAGCCCTGGCCACAAAGCCTAGGGTTTGGGATGATCTTCCTCCAAATGGACAAAAGATAGGATACATCAAACTATTTGTTTATCACAAATAAACATGATGCTTACCAACCTGTAACTGGAGAGAAACATTAAGCAAGTCATGAACCAATTAGTCGTTATTTTCAATTCTGCTGTAAAGAGCCCATGTTTATCAGCTTCAATTAACTGTTCCTACACTTTAAGTGTTAGTGAAAAATTGCCTGTGGGTCTCTGTAGGTAGATAATCTAAATGACCAATGACAAAGAATAATTATAAATACAAAAAGACATATCTATAAGGCAGAATCTTATAAAGCCAACTTAAAATCAAGTGGACAAAGCATTTCTCATGACATTCCAACAATGCTGGTGATAACATTATCTTAAAAAGTTTGGAAGGTACTACTATCAGCTTGAAACATTAGCAGTGATTGTACCTGGGTGATAGATTTATGGGTAATGTTACTGGCGAAATTTAGTCGTTTATCTAAGCCGGTGCAGTTAAGGAAGCTCTGGGACCAAAATTGGGGCCACCTGCTTTCAACCAAACACTTTGCATTCTTTTGCATGACTTTTCATTATATTACCTTTCTAACTGCAGGTTTTCAGACAATTTGATGAATTCAACTTGTTTTAAACACTAGGTCCTTAACAATCTTTGAGACAATAAAATAGTTTCTGCAACCCCAAGCTGTCCAAGCATTACAATTAATTATTTTTCTAACATTAGGACTTATAAAATTGACATGAAATGAACGGATGGCATGTGAAATTCCAAATTCTTTGAATGTCGCAAATCTGAATTTTGCATTCATGCTTGAACACAATGTGTTTTCACTATTTTATTTCTGTTTCATGTCATATTAAAGCTCTTAACATGCTTCCCAAAAAAGGGGACATATGTATTAAATAAGAAAATGCTGCCATGTAGCACACAGATGGTAATACATTTTTGGCAGAAAGGAAGTTTAACAAAGCATCTTACTTATTTGCTTGGAAAACTAATATGTATGCATGTTCAAGTGAAGCAGTGAAAATTAATTGCTGTCTTACAATAATCCACTTTTTTTTTCCCCAGTCATATCAGCCTATTTCCATAACATTATAGTAGGGAAAGGGTGTTAAATATGATTGTTAACAAGCCACTATGAGAGTCCTTAAACAGTAATAAAAGAATGAAGGAAGAAGAAACAGCATTTTACAGTAACTAACCCATCTGTTGTCATGTGTGGATCAAAATCAGCCACAAGAAGTAATGACCGTGTAGTTAGAGTGCATGTGTTGTTAATATGATAGGTATATCACTGACTATGTCAGTTATGGTGTAAAAACAGGACTTAAGAGTTTATCAAATTTCAGATTTGGCTGACTCAAGAGGCCCACCCATATGCAAAACTGGCTGTGCCAGAGAGTAAACATTGGTAGATGATGAGTATTTCTCCAGGCTATCAGGTTTCTATTTTGTGGTAAATACAGCCTTTAAAACTCACTGAAATAGTCTATATTCTAAAGTTTAACATTTAAAAATGGAATTTCTAATTAGCTGATCACTGATATGATGCAATGTGTGCTTTAAATAATTTTGTGTTTGAACAACAAACTGAAAGCAGGACATTTGACAGCTAGAGAGCATGCTTGTGCTCTAGAAGATTTCAACCTGGAAAAGCTCTTTCCACAATCCAAAACTGAGCTTAATGAGATCTCTTCCTATTTTTCAGATATTTTTGAAGGTTATCTTTCAGATTTTTATTTCATCTGAAACACGGTGATACATAAGTTGGTAAATATAAGGATATAGCTCCTGTTTCAAACATTTTCAGTTCTAAAGCTATAAATCATTTTACCCAGAATCAGAATATAAATAGAAAAGCTACTTTCCTTATACCCCAGTGCTCATAAAAAGGACTAATTTTTCAATAGTAACTGACCTAAACATTCTGTAGCTATTATTTGAATCAGTCTTCAAAATCATCCAATAACAGAGGAGTTACATGATTCACATTTTATAGAAATTGATACAAGGTACAAAGAGCTAAGAAACATACCTCCATTCTTTACTTAGAAGCTTATCTTGTTATAATCAGACTTAATCCTACTACTATCAAAATCCAGAACTCATCTGTTTAGCTCTACACTTCGTACCTTCATACAATGTGGGGATTTTCTAGAGGAATAGAAATTAACCAAAGTTAATTTGATGATTCAAATATTCAGAAAATTGATGTTTCAGGGGATGAGGAGGATTATTGTCAGCTCTTGGCTCTGCCTGAGATCACTTCATTTTATGTTAATGAAAGAAGCCTACAAATAACAATAATAATGCTGATGTTTGCATTTGTATAACACAAATGATGTGGGGATTTCAAGCCATTAGCACTTGCTTATTTGAACAGACAACCTCAGACCATATACAATTAAGATCAACCTGTCCTTCCGGATTGTTTGGCTTATCTGAACTCTTTCCAAAACTCTCCTTATTCTGAATAAAGGCATAAAGAACCAAGTTCAATAACTACACTGCGCCTATCCCAGGCAAGGAAAGTGATTATAAGCATTGGATTTTTATGTAAAAACTTTTCCTTATTTGAGTTTCAAAAGCTTGAAGTTAGATTAGAACAAATGAACACATAATTTAGAGTTCAAATGGGGGATCTAATTCTAATAGTTTAATCAAACTTTATTGCTGAATCTACTGGCTATTGGTCACATTCATAAGGTTTACTTTCGTGTGGCAATAAACAAAATTAAAGCCAAACCCTTATGTTCCTCTCTATTTTGAAGTGAGCATAAAAAATGATTAAAACACCGTTAGAAAAACTTGCTGCAGAAAGGAGAGGCTCATATCTTAAGACCCCAGTTTTCATTAAAAAACATGAGTAGGGCCTCCCTGGTGGTGCAAGGGGTTGAGCACCGCACTATGAAGCAATCCACAGCCTCTGCAGAAGAAGTTCAATCTCTGGCCAGCCAGGGAGCAACCCACATGGAGCAGCAGACCTCTCGTGTCTCCTCTGCTGCTCCCCTCAGCAGTGTACTTCAATCTGACTGTTCTGTTCCCCACTCTGTCTCTGGTGGGTCCTCTCGTCCCCCGCACCTCTGACCTGTGCCCCTGCTTTTGCATGCATAAATAAATAAATCTTTTTTAAAAAATGAGTAAAACATCCTTTGACTAAGAGCTAAGGTTGTATTCTCTTGTCTTCAGCCTCACATCACAAGAGCAAAGCAGCCGCACAGACCAGACTAAGGCCAATGTTAGTCAGAAGAGCTGTCTTGAGTGGCTGTCTTCCCTGAAATCATTTAAATTGCCATGAATTAAAAAAGGAAAATCAGGTCCTCCCTGGTGGCACAAGGGGTTAAGCACTGCACTATGAAGCAATCCGCAGCCTCTGCAACATGAATTCAATCCCCGGCCAGCCAGGGAAAAACCCACGTGGCGAGACAGACCTCTCCTGTCATTGTAACAGGGTGGTCTCCAGGAAAGGGAGAGGTTCCCTGCCCCACCCAAGGGAGGGTGGAGCTGAGCAGGAAGAGGAGAAGCAGAAGAAGAGACTGAGGAAGGAAGCAGGATGGAGCCAGGAGACCTGGAGGAGGCGCATGGAGCCTAGAGACACGTGAAGAAACTGTGCTTGTCTTTTGGTCGTGGACTGGGTGACACAGATGTGGGTGAGACCCGTGGGGAGGTGACAATGGCAGCTTTTACCTTGATGTTGATTTTGCTCTTTTCCTTCCGGGCTTGTCTGGTTGTTTCTGACCCTTTTCTGTGGGTCCCCACTGGAAGATGCTTTAGACTTGTGGCGGGCTTTGGGGCCTTGCTCTGGGCCAATCCCATTTGGATGGACTTTTACCCATGAAGGGATGGGTAACTTTGGGTGCTTGATTTAGAAACTAGACTCTTTGCCTTACCTGTATTGTTTCCTAGTTTTATTAAAGTTCCTTCCCATCAAAGTCTCCTATGTTTTGTATTGATGCGGCGGATGGCAGAACCCATTTAGAATAGGCAGGTTTGCGGGTTTGGGCTGCCCCTCTCCCTGTCCTATAACATCTTGTCCGCTGCTCCCCTCAGCAGTGTGTTTCAGTCAGTCTTCCTGTTCTGCTCCCTGCTCTGTCTCTGGTGGATCCTCTCACACACACAAACACCCCCCACCCCCCCCTGCATCTCAGGCCTATACCCAGCTCTTGTGTGCATAAATAAATCCTTAAAAAAAAGGAAAATCACTCTGAGCTGCTTTTCCCACCTCCAGGAGATGTCCTAGGTGGGATGATTCCATGAAGGCAGCCAAAGCATCCAGTTGAGTTGAGAGGCAGATGCTGAAGATAAAATCCAACTTTTTGTCTTATAACCAAGTAAAATCAG
This sequence comes from Talpa occidentalis, assembly GCF_014898055.3. Classification (NCBI taxonomy): domain Eukaryota; kingdom Metazoa; phylum Chordata; class Mammalia; order Eulipotyphla; family Talpidae; genus Talpa; species Talpa occidentalis. Next base: position 3,046 of record NW_023601013.1, on the reverse strand, counting down.
TTAATAGCCCAAACATTATCTCTCTTCTTTAATAGTTGTATGTTTAACACTTTTTTAAAAAAAAAGATTATTTATTTATGCATACAAGAACTGTGGTACAGGCCAGCAGTGCAGGGGGTGAGAGGATTCAACAGAGACAGAGTGGGAAGAGAACAGGCAGATTGACTGAAATACACTGCTGAGGGAGCAGCAGGCGAGATAGGAGAGGTCTGCTGCTCCGTGTGGGTCACCTCCCTGGCTGGGGATCAAACTCGTGAGCTTCAGTGGCTGCTGATAGTTTCATAGTGCTGAGACTTAACCCTTGTGTTACAGGGCAGGGAGAGGGGCAGCCCAAACCCCACAAACCTGCCTATTCTATATAGGGTTCTGCCATCCGCCGCATTAACACAAAACATGAGATTTTAATGGGAAGGAACTTTAATACAATTAGGAAACAAGACAGGAAAGACAAAGAATCTAGTTTCTAAATCAAGAACCCAAAGTTACCCATCCCTTCATGGGTAAAAGTCCATCCAAATGGGATTGGCCCAGAGCAAGTCCCCAAAGCCTGCCACAAGTCTAAAGCATCTTCCAGTGGGGACCCACAGAAAGGGTCAGAAACAACCAGACAAGCCCGGAAGGAAATGGGCAAATCAACATCAAGATAAAAGCTGCCATTGTCACCTCCCCACGGGTCTCACCCACATCTGTGTCACCCAGTCCACGACCAAAAGACAAGCACAGTTTCTTTACGTGTCTCTAGGCTCCATGCGCCTCCTCCAGGTCTCCTTCTGGCTCCATCCTGCTTCCTTCCTCAGTCTCCTCTGCAGCAGCTTCTCTTCCTGCTCAGCTCCACCCTCCCTTGGGTGGGGCAGGGAACCTCCCTTTCCTGGGGACCACCCTGTTACACTTGTACTACCAGGGAGGCCCATGTTTGATCTTTGATTTTCACTTTCATTGTAGACACAGCTATATTAGAAGCCTGATCACAAAACCTAGTGAAGTAGGGTGGTGAAAGGATCCTAGAAAGTCTTTGGTGAGTAGAAAGCTTTGGACAAATAGTGGCTCTCTTACAATTTGTTTGGTTTTTTTTGTTTGTTTGTTTTTGTTTTGTTTTGTTTTTAATAGAGGCATTTTTTTTATTTATTTGTTTGTTTGTTTGTTTGTTTGTTTGTTTATACATGCACTGGGTACAGTCAGAAGCGCGGGAGGGTGAGAGAATTCACCAGAGCCAGAGCGGGGAGCAGAGCAGGCAGAAGGACCGAAGTACACTGCTGAGGGGAGCAGCGGGCGGCAGGAGAGGTCTACGCGCCATGTGGGACCCTCCTCCGGTGGCCGGGGAGCAGCCGGGGATCGAACCGGCGCCGCGGAGGCCGCGGGCAGCTTCGCAACCCAGCGCTCAACCTCTGAGCCACCGGGGAGGCCCTCTCTTACAGTTTGATTAAAACATGGGGACTGTTTTATCAAAGATGCCATGATGTTGACCAGCAAGCACAATATGATAGCGCGAAATCACCAATGGATCCTCCAAGAAAAGCAGAAAGTCAACAAAGCATGAGCAACTCAAAACTCTTTTATTCTCTAAGTAGTGCTCAGTTTATTCTACATCTTGAATTTTTATCTCAGTATATAACTTGCCACCTACATACCTCAGGGAGGTAATGTAAGGATTAAAATGTCTTAAAGTGCTTTGAAACAGTGAGGAAATATTTGTTCTTTGAAGCTGGTACAACCTCGTGGGTAGGTTTTTATTACTATATGAACTTCCTTAACTTAGGTAAATACGTGACTTCTAAATCACTGATATTTGTTCTAAATGCTACCAAGACTCCTTCATGTTTACGTATTCTGTACATTGGTTGCCAAACTCCAACTGATTCTTTGTGAATTCAGAGTTATATATATATATATATATATAATATTATAATATATATATAAATCCACAGACTGACAGGCAAGAATTAGGAAGCATCTATAATCTCAGGGATTTTTGCTACTTATCCATGCCCTACAGCTGAGTTTAAAAGAAAAATCATATGGAAATGACTTGAGAATTCCAAACGTTTGCCCTACCTTTTTTTATGTGGTCTGATATGCCAAAACTTTGTTATAAAGGCTCTAAAAATCTTCATATATTCATGATAGTCTCAGCAGGCAATTAAAAAGCAGTTAAAAATAAAGTTAGCTGACTCATTTGGGGAGGTTTAGCCCATGATGGTACTGGCAAGTTAGCAGATTAATGTTATCCTCGAAAGCAGCAGAACTTAACAATAGACAAATTCTCTATAAATGATTGTAAAAGAGAAATTATACAATGCATACTTTAGTTTTCTGTGCTTCCTTCTTTTGGGTAAAATTCTTCAAAACTAAACCCACTCAGACACCCCAACATATTTGAAGAAATTAGAGGTATTTCCTCTAAGAAACACAAAAACTGGAGACCAGTGACTTTCTCATAAAGAGAAAACAAAAAAGTTCTACAAAATTAGCTTCTCTCAAAAAAAGAAAAAGAAAAGGCATATAGAATAAAAGTAACAAATATTGGAAGATAATGACTGTTAGCGCCTGGATTTTTTTTTCTTTCAAAGACTATTGAAATACTTATTTAGGAAAGAGCAGTAACTTAATTTTAATGTTCACTTTTAAAAGGATTCATGTGTGTTCATGTAGACAAATTAAATCTCTAACTAGAAAAAACCACCTGTATTATCAGTTCTGCAGTTATTCCTAGATTAGTTATTCTTGGCAGTTACACTGTGAAACCACGTGTCAATGTGTGTGGTGTGTGTGTGTTTGCGTGTGCGTGCTTCCATGCTCACTTTCCTATGTGTACACACCAGGATTCTATCAAAAGATCGTAAATGCCACATTATTTTCACAGCCCAATCAAAACATACAACAATATTTAGTCACTAATAAACAAAAATTCATGAGAACCATGGAAGCCTCTTAAATTAGAAATCAGGAGGACCTAAAATTAAAAAAGAAAGTTGCTAAAATTATAGTTTAAGGTAAGCACTAGTAGTGTAAATGTTACCAAACAAACATTTATTTTTTAAAGATTTTT
>NW_023601012.1:0-24058 GCF_014898055.3 Talpa occidentalis | reverse complement strand
GTATGATCCTGAGAAAGTTACTTAACTGCTCTTTCCCTTGAATTATTCATTAGTTAATGAGGTATGATAGTAGCATTTACTTCACATGATCATTATAAGGATTAAATGAGATAATACAATGCTTCTCCATCTATCTGGAATGAAAGAATATATTTCTAAAATTTAAATCTGGAGTGGAATGATAGTCCTTAAAATGACAAAATACATATCCCCCAGGAAGCCCCAGCAGCCATGCCTCCAACTGTAGAGCTGTTGGTGGGGCAGATGCCAGCCACCCTGTCAGTGGCACAAGTCAGGTCACCGCCCCCCATACCTGTGCTTTCACCTCAAAGGGCTGTCACCCAACCCCTCCATCAGTGCAGTGGGCTCCAGTGGCCAGAACCAATGCAAACAGGTTGGAGTACCCAGCTCTAAAAGTCAACAATAGTGTCCTATTTGAGCAGCCTCAGTCACTGGCACTAGGCTTGTCTCTTGACCCAAGCCTCACCAGTAGAGCCCCAGGAACAAAGCTCCAGGGCAGGTATACCAGCAGCCCTGCTTCTTTAGGGTACCTCCTAAAATCTAGCCAGTTAGTTGCAGACCATGCTTCTAGCAACCGCCACCTTTAGGACATCACCCTCTGCTACTTGTACCACATACCACCACTGGACAGGCAAGATACACCACGGACATCAAACAGCAATCTCAGGCATCCACAGCGAGACTGGATCCACTGAGTACACCCTTAGTCCAGCACTGAGTCTAAACCAACAAAGTTCCACTATCTGGTAGGACTGAAGGCCAAACACACAAGGCTGCCCTGACAACATGCAAGCGAGGAGAGTCCACAAAGGGGACACAACTCCTACAACCATCTGGGAAACCAGGATGAATGATGCTCAGAAAACACTCAACATCACCAGTACAAGATTAAACCTTCAGTACTAAAGAAATAATACTATTGCCTAAAATATAGAGGCAGACACAGAGAATCAGGGAAAATGGGGAAAATGAAAAATCAAATGAAAAATCAAAACAAAAATCTGGAAAAAGACCCTAAAGAAGTGGAGATAATCATACTACCTGAGGAAGAATTCAAAGAAATGGTTATAAAGATGTTCATAGATCTCAGGAAAAGAATGGAAGAGCTAGAAAAATTAAGAAGCCTTCAAACAAAAGTCAAAGAGTTGAAGAATAATACAATAATAGAACAAAAAAATTCAACAGAGGGGGTCCAATAAGAGACTGGATAAAGCAGAGGAATAAGTGATTTGGGAGATAAAATAATAGAACTCACCCTGCCAAAGCAGCAAAATAAAAAAAAAGTAGATGTAAAATGAGACACCAAAAATAGTAAACATAGTGGGATGAGAGGGTGAAAATGCACAGTTTTGGAAAGTGTTGGCTGGGAACTGAACTCCTTACTTGTGACAAAAATTCAAATGACAAACACTTAAAAGCACCTTTTCAGATGAATATTCTAACCTATTTAAGGAAAAGTCTTTTGTTAACAGAGGTGCTTGTAGGTCAACAAATAATACCATTTAGGAATTTCAACAAAAAATAAATGAAAGCCTATGAATAATTTGAACAATATGAAGGATTTATTTAAATTGTAAGAGGTGACAGCAAAATTTAGCTTCCTTTCTAAGAATTATTCCTCAAAAATCATTCCATAAGCCACAGACTTGGTTATGATAATTTCCCAGATAAGTTTTTCAAATTACATAAGCAGGAAATTATCCACACAGTCACAGAATTCTTATTAGCATTGCCCCATGAATTTATTAGTGCTGATTCTGCCATTACCACTTTTTTTGGACTCTTCCTATGATTGAAACATTCTTTTTAAGAAGGACCTCACTAAGTTGACAATACCCAAAAGTATATGATGAGTGGAATAAGCATTAAAGATTGGGAATATTTAGCTAGGAAAAGAGACTTGGAAAGACAGATAGTCCTTGCAGTATTTCCAGGACTGAACATAATCAAAGAAAATTAACTGGGACTAATGAAGAAAAGTAACAGAAGCATATTTGAATTACACACAACACACGCACACACACACACGCACGCTCATGCTCGCGCACATATTTTACCACAGAAGTGTTTAAAAGTTTTTAACACTGAGTCTCCTAATGATAAAATCAAGTATCTGAAGCTCTTTGAACTGTTTAATAACAATAATAATGGGTAGATTAAAGCATGAATACAAAAGCAATAGACACAAAATAATTATCAAATTTATCCCTTCACAATGCATTATAATACTGATCAATTCAATGAAACTAGTGCCATTAACAAAAATAAATTGGGCTCAAAAATAATTTAGACCTATTCAATAAGCATATGGCTAATTTTGACTTCAGACAGTATCTCATAGATAAAAGCTCTTCACTTGTATCTCAACTTGTATTTAACTTATACAAACATCTTCATATAAAAGAAAATATTTTCATAAAGTTTTATAAATTTATAACAGTTCTGGAATTAATTACTGTCCTTAGTACTATAGAGATTCTATACCACTTTGGAAGATGTAATTATTCTTCAGCTCAATCAAGTACCCTCAAAACCAAGCCAAACTAATAGGATAGATTCTTGAGAATTTATCATATCCTGAGGTTTGCACTTGAAAGACTATTGCAGAAATTTATGCATAATTCATACTCCTCAAATGTCTGTAAGTTTCTTCTGAAATTATGTCTTCATTTCCATAAAATAGCTGTGGAATTCCACAATGCTTATGATTCTACTAAACTCAGGACAGTTCAGCAAGAGGAAATAAGCATAGTCTCCAATTACCATCTGTTTAAGTCACAAATGAGCCAGTATGAATGTTTTCAGTAGTTTAAACAGAAAACTCAAACTGGTTAAAACATTGAACAAGATTTACTATAAAATTCAAATGTAGCTCAGTTCCTAGGTATGATTTGTTAAGGACTCCAGCTCACTATCTCCTCTTGTGTAAATTTCTTCAAGATGGCATTGCAATATGACATAATGGTAGAAGGAAGTAATGTCTCTATGTTCATATTAGCAAGAAAAAAAGTGGGGGGGAGATGAGAATGAGGGAGGAAGAGATATTTCCTATGTCTTAATAATTCCCAACAAATTTTTCAAGTATCACATTGATTAAGCAATTTCTGAACCAATTCCTAGGGCTAAGAGAATGCCATGCAGTGAATTGCTTAGACCTGGGGTTACCTAAAGCAATAAATGGGAGTAAATAGGAGGCAGGGCAAGACTAAAATATGTAGCATTTGCCAATTTCAATGGAGAAAATACTTCCACCATAGCCTGTAATGTAAGTGAATGAGAAAGGTAGTAAAAACGATGAATAATGTCAAAGGTATTATCAAAGACTGGGAAGGAAGAAATAACAGAATACAAGTGAAGCATTGGAGTAAAATAATGCCTTTTCCTGGTTATACACTACTGAGTTAAAAGCACTTGATATAATGGTTCCATACAAAAACATTAGAATAATAGACACCAAAAATATTAACAGCTGTTATGTTTTGGTGCAGCAATTATGAGTAATCTTTCCTTTTTTGAAAATACACATGTTTTCAAAATACTGTTGTTCTCGCAATAGGAAGAAATTGCATTTCTTTAATACCATTTGGCAAAACAAAACCAAAAACACATCAAGGTATTGATACTAGAATTCAGCACTTCTAATAGAGTTCTCCATTTCATTATGTATAGTCAATGACTTTCCTCTAATTCAAAGGAATAGAATATAATTGTTTAGCAAAGGAAATGACTGCATTCCCACATTATAAGTTTTCTTCTTCAATATTAGTCACTCAAATATGTATCACTGACCCTTTATACACCATAATTTATTTTTAATTGTTCCAAAACAATTTTGTTGCTATTCATGTTTTAAATGGAATTCTAAAATTTTTAATTAGATAAAATTATCAAATGAGTGTATGTTTTGTAAAATTAATCCCCTTACTCAACTATTTTTACAGTGCTTACTTAGAACTTCAAGTCGCAAAAGAATGGGAAAATGTGATGAAGTTGATGGACTGGCAAAACTATCTATTAATTATGCGAGGAACTTAAATTATCAAAAACTAAGTGGTTTTCCTTGCCTTAAAAATCATAATGTCTGAGTAGCAGATGAAATGAAATAAAGCAGAAATTCATTATTCTTCTTCTGTCCCTCATTCATAAACGTTTTTGTTAATTTCAAAGTGGAAAATATGAAAAATTAATGAGATTTTGCCTCTAAGTCCATATCTATTTAAATTAGAATTTCACCAAAATGGAATGTAAATTTTCAGTGATTCTTGAGAAATAATTCAACAGCTTGTAAATAATCTCAAAACATAAAGAAAAATATATACACATATATATTTAAGAAATAATTTGCATCTATATTTTTATTTCTTGAGGTTTTTTTTCCAAGTCAGAGGCTTCAGATAACATTTTTATAAGTCTATTCAAGCGAATGTACTTATTTTCTGTACCTAGGATATTATTTTACCATGTCAAAAGAGCAGCAGTTACAGGGCCACTACACTGACATTCATATGCCACAGCTCCTATGTGAAGGATTTGTAGTAGCATGACCTTGACAGCAGGTTTTCCTCCCCAGGTGTCTGTTTTCTATATTAGATCAGAAACTCCTTAAAGCAAAGAATCCTCTTTTGTCACTAGCAACTTTGCATATTGGTGGACATAAATAGGTTTTCAGCGGATTTTTATGGAATAAATCACTCAACGATTGAAAGAAAGTCAGTTTTGTCCTGTATCTCAAGTTCACTAGTCAGAAACAACTTTAGCTTTTTAATTTTAATCATTTATTTTATTGAGGTAATGTTGGGTTTACATACCTGTATATATTTTAGAAGTATAAATCCGTACCACTTCATATTTATGGTGCCACAGCCTACCTACCACCACAGTACATCGGGCCCCCTTTTCCTTGGCTCCCCATCCCTCATCCCTCCCTGCTGATAGCTTCAGTTCTGCATTGAAATTTCATGGGTTTGTTTCAGTCTGTTCCTTTGCTTTGTTTCTTTATATTCAACAAATAAGTAAAATCATTTGGTGTTTCTCTTTCTGACTTATTTCACTTGACATAATCCCCTCCAGTTTATTCATGTTTTCATAAATAGTAATGTTTCATCTTTTTTTATAGGTGAGTGCTCTTCCATTGTGCATGTGCACCAACTCTTTTTTTTTTAAGATTTATTTATTAATTCATATAAGCACTGGGTACAGTCAGAAGCACGGCAGGGTGAGAGAATTCACCAGAGCCAGAGCGGGGAGCAGAACAGGCAGAAGGACTGAAGTACACTGCTGAGGGGAGCAGCGGGCGCGGCAGGAGAGGTCGGCACGCCTTGTGGGACCCTCGCGGGTGGCTGGGGATCGAACCGGCACTACAGAGGCTGCGGGCAGCTTCACAGCCCAGCGCTTAACCGCTGCGCCACCAGGGAGGCCTTCTTTTTTTTTTTTTTTTTTTTTTTTTTGGAATAAAGGTAATGTCACACCAACCCCTTCCCAAGGGATGGTCAGTCCTCCACCATACCCATTGTGTCACTTACCCCCCCCATTACTTCCCTCCAAGCCCTCCCCATCTTGTAGCCTCAGTTCCACAGTAAGATTTCTAGGGTCTGTTATTGGTTTGTTTTTCTATATTCCACATATAAATGACACCATCTGGTATTTTGTTTTTCCTGACTTTATTTCACCTAGCATTATCCCCTCCAGTTCCATCCATGTTGTAACAAAAAGTAAGAGTTCATCTTTTTTTAAATAAATTAGTATTTTTCTAATCCACTCCTCTGTCCTTGGGCACTTAGGTTATTTCCATAACTTAACAACTGTAAATAAGACCCAAATGAACATAGGATTGCAAATATCTCTTCAAATTAGTATTTTTGCATTTTGCTTTTTCCACCTAGGAGGGGAACTGTTGGATTATATAATAGAGCTATTTTTTTTATGCTTTGAGAAACCCATTTCCACAGGGGTTAGACCAGTCTACATTTCCACAAACAGTGTATGAGGTTTCCTTTTTCTTCACAAACTCGGCAATATTTTTTTTTGAGGGTTTTTTTTTTTTTTTATCATTCTTACAGGTGATACCTCATCGTAGTTTTGATTTGCATTTCCCTGATGATAAGTGATGATGAGCATTTTTTCATGTGCCTGTTGCCCATCTATGTCTTCTTTAAAGAAATGCCTATTTAACTCCTGTGTCCATTTATTATAGGGTAATTTGTTTTGTTGTTGTTGAGTTCCATAAGCTCTTAATTTGTCTGGATATGAGCACTTAGTCAGATGTATGATGTGGAAATATTTTCTCCCACTCAAATGAGTGTCTTCGTTTTACTGATAGTTTCTTTGACTGTGCAAAAGCTTTTTAGTCTAATGTAGTTTAATTTGTTTATTTCCTTTTGTTTTTCTTGCAAAACCACAAGGACTCACTGAAGTCAGTATCATGGAGTATTTTGCCTCTGTATTCTTCAATGTATTTTGTAGTTTCAGGTCTTACATTCCAAGTTTTTAATTCCTTTTGAGATAATTTTAGTGTAATGCATGAGAGAGAAATTTAGTTACTTTTTTTTTTCATGATACTGTCCAATTCTCCCAACACCATTAGTTGAAGAGAATTTCCTTTCTCCATTTTATCTGCTTGGCTACTTTGTTGTAGATTAAATGTCCGTATATGTGGGAATTTCTATCTTAGCTCTCAATTTTATTCAATTTTATACCATATCTTCTAAATTGTCTCATCTGTTGTTGTGTACTTAAATTGTTTTCATAAATGGATATTAAAAACAGTACTACAGTGAATAGAGGAGTGCAAATATCATTTTGAAATAGTGCTTTGGCATTCTTCAGAAAGATACCTAAGCGAGGGGTTGCTAGATCACATGGTTAATCACTTTTTAATGTTTTAAGGAAGCTCCATACTATTTTCCATGGGGTTTGGACCAGTTTACATTACCACCAACAGTGTACAAGTGTTCCTTTTTTTCCACACCTTTGCCAACATTTGTTTCTTTTTATTTTTTTAATATGGGCCTTCCTTATTTGTTTAATAGTCTTTTGTGTCTCCTTTGTATCCTTGTGGTTCCTTTGTCATGCACCAACTGTCCAAATAAGTGTGGGTTTATTTCTGGACTTTCAATTCTATTACATTGGTCACTCTATTTTATTCTAATACCATACTGCTCAGATTACTTTAATTTATAGTCTGAAGTTTAGGCGTATAATACAATCACTCTTTTTTATTTTGAAGATTGCAGTTGCTATTTTGGGGTCTTTTGTGGTTCCATGTGAGTCTCAGTACCCACTGGTATCCCTGCATTCCAGGATATCTTAACAGTCAATGGCACCACCATCAGTCCAATTCTGGGGTAACTTCCTCCATGGAGCAATGTTATTCAACAAACACATCTATTGATGGTCTTCTTCCATGATGTCTACCTACATGTTTTCTTAAATACGAATTCCTTTCCTTGCTGGCTTTTTAATTCCTAGCTATTTTCACATCACAGCTATAGTTATTATTACAATAACCTAGTATTTTTAACTGTTAAAGTCAAAATCAGTTGCAATTATTTTCATAACACACCATCCTAAGATTTCCTCTCAATGGGTTTGGATTCCAGAAGAAATTCAGGGTAGATCAAAGGGATCCCTAAACTCACTGATTCTGAAGTTTATGAGCACTCTACCAAACTTCTGGGGAAAATTGTGTATGACCCTTCCTATAAAGATCCAGCTCTTCATTGGCTCTCTGGGTAATGTTTTATGAGATTAAGTTCATGGCTCTGGGAAAAAGCATAAAAATAATGAGTGACAACAAAAGTGGTTTTTTAGAAGAGGTATGGTATCAATAATGTTAAATGTATCCAAAGTAGTTTCCATATCTGGAATTTTAAGTAAAACATAGTCAATGAGCTGAAATGGTAATAGTCTATCAAGATTTTTGAAATAAATGGAGTCTGGTAGATAAATTACTTTGTATGGAAATTACTGCAGAGGCTACTCTGGTACATACTGTTTTTGAATGTATAGTACAAGATTCAACACAGTTAACTTTAATAGGATCTGATATACTATCTTTTGTGGTTACTAAAATTTAGTATGTTTAAGAGCTTCCTGGGCTATTTGTGTAATATACCCATCTTTGTACCTATCCCCAGAAATTTTTAATCAATAGATCTGAGGGTAGACCTAGAAGTCTATATTTTATTAGGAATCCTCCCCCTTCAAATTATTCTGATATAGTTAGTTGAAAAAACACTGTTTTAAAATAGCCACTGTGGGTATATATAGTTTCACCCCTACTGTGAAATCTCAGTGAACCCAACTGTTGAGCAAGGACTACAGTGGGGGAACTTGGTAGTTTATAAACTTTGTGCATCAGATACCTCTTCAACCAAAACCCTTCAGATCTCCTCAGATCTGTCACTAGTAAGTGCCCTGTTCTTCATGGATTCTGGTTACCTCATTGGGATTATAATCCATTAGGACTTCATCTTACACCTGTTTCTCACCTCCTGCCCCAGGGTTTCACTGTTGAGACAGAGGCATGAGACATTGCAGAACCTACTATCACCCACACACATAACCAAAAAAGCACTGGGGAAATTAATATGCCATGAAGCAAAATTTTGATTCAAACAAATCTACATGGCAGGTAATTTTAATACAGCAAATAATATGAATCCATGAATTTCTTTCACCTGACACATTCTTTACTCATTAAATATTACTGAGACCTCTGAATTTTAGACAGAATATCTCTGAGTGACCCAAAAAAGATATTAAGAAGCCATATTCACATACACCAGCATGTATTCTTGATCTGGTATATACCCTTTGCATTGCTGAAAAGGCAGAAGTAGTTCAAATTCTAAGATCAGAAACAATAAAGTGGGCAAACAAAAAAGCACAACACAGGGTACCTTGAGACCATGACACCACAGGGTAAAGGGACCATGACACCACAGGAGGAGTAAAATTCTCCAAAATGCAACCACAACGATATAGACTATTTTATATTCCTATAATATAGAGGGCTGAAATTTGCCATAATAAAGAAATTCAAAGAAAATGTAGAACAGCAAAACAAAGTGATACAGGAGAACTCAAAAAGCTAATCAAAGAGATAAAACAAAATTCAGAAAAGTACATGAATGCCATGAGAAATGCAACTAGTGGACAGAAAATAGAAATTGAAGGTTTAAATAAAAAATAAGGGAGGTGCAAGGTGTAAAAAGATCAATAGAGGTGATTTTGAAAACTCTGCAGAAAACTGTGGAAGTAGACTAGACCAAATGGAGGATCAAATCAGTGAGCTCAAACATAGTAATTCTCAAAGACTCCAGATGGGATAAGAAATACAAAGAAAAACAAAATGAAGGAACACTTTGAGAACTGACTCCAACATAAGGGTATTGAGTATCTCAGAAAGGTAAGAGAGAGAAAATGGAATATAATTTTTTAAAGAAATGTTAGAGGAAAATTTCCCAAGGCTGGTGTAGAAACTAGCTGTACTAGTCCACCAAGCTAAAAGGACACCTGGTTATCTAAATATAATGAGACCTACACCAAGATACATAGTTGTGAAACTATCAAGGGTTCAAGAAAAAGAAAGGCTATTGAAAGGGGCTAGGAGAGAAGCAAATAGATATAATAGATACAGATAGATATAGATATAGATATAGATATAGATATAGATATAGATATAGATATAGATATAGATATATGAGAGTACATAGCATATGTGTGTCTGCGTGTGTGGTGTGTATCCCCAAAGACTCCACCAGAAGACTAACTAAAACAATAAACCAGTAAAGGGATAGTTTATAAAATAATTTTAAAAAATCAGTTGTATTCCTATATGCAAACAACTGTCTAAAAGAGAAGGAAATCAAGAAAAATTTTTCCATTTACAATCATGTCAAAAAGACTTAAATACTAGGAGTTAACAAAGGAGGTCAAGGATTTGTACAATGAAAACTATAAGACATTTTTAAAAGAAATAGAAGACACATAGAAATGGAAAGATATTCCCTGATCATTTAACATTAAGATGGTCATCTTTTCAAAACAGTATAGAGGTGGAATGAAATCCCTATCAAAGTTGCAATAACATTTTTCAAAGAAATAAAATAAAACTACTAAAATCCATATGAAACCACAAAAGACCTCTAATAGCCAAAGCAATCATTATAAAAAAAAAAAAAAAAAAAACCAGTGGTATCACATTCCAAGACTTCAAACTACATTATAAATGTATAGAAATCTAAATAGTGTGGAACTGGAATAAAAAGGGACACACAAACAAATGCAATAGAATTGAATGTCCAGAAATATACCCATGCTTGTATGGACAGTTAATCTATGAAAATAAAATCAATAGTGTACTTTAGAGAAAGAAAATTCTCTTCTTCAAATGGTGCTGGAAAAACTTCACAGTTACATGTAAAAGAATGAAACTAGACCACTATTGCACACATACAAAAATTAACTCAAAATGGATTAAAGATTTGGATATAAGACTTGTAACTATAAAATACATACACAAAAACATAGACAAAACACTTTATGGCTTGAATTCATTGATGTCTTTGTGGATTTGTCTCCAAGAGCAAGATAAATAAAAGAGGTTATAAAAAATTGGTCTATACATATCAAAATAAAAAGCTCTTCACAGTGAAAGAAACTATCACTAAATGAAATGGACACCCTACTGAGTGTAGGAAAACATTTGCATAGCATACATCTGACAAGGGGCTGATATCTAAGACCCACAAAGAACTCATACAACTCAACATAAGGAGACAATTAACCCAATAAAAAATTGAACAAAGAATGGGCCTCCCTGGTGGAGCAAGGGAAGCAATCTACAGCCTCTGCAATATGGCCAGTTCTATCCCCAGCTGGCCAGGGAGCAACCCACATGTCGCAGCCGACCTCTCATGTCTCACCCTCTAATCCCCTCAGCAGTGTATTTCAGTCAGTCTCCCTGTTCAGTTCCCCACTCTGTCTCTGGTGAGTCCTCTCACCACCTGCATCTCTGGCCTGTACCCCAGCTCTTGCATGCATAAATAAATAAATCTTTTTTAAAAATTAAATAAAGAAGACATAGATGGCCAACAGGCACATGAAAAAATACTCAGGATCACTTATTAACAGGGAAATGCAAATTGAAAATATAATGGGATACTACCTCACACCTGTGAGGGTGGCCCTTTTCCAAAAACAATAAGACACACCTTCCAATTGAGACTGTAATATGAGTAAATACATGGGGTAAGAATTGTACTGTCTCAATAACTGAATTGGGAGGCTATTTAGAGTCTACAATAAAGAAAGCATCAAGCATAAGAAAACAAATATGTATGCTTTAAATATATAGTATCTGCGGTCAAAAACAAAAATTGAACAGAAAAAAGATTCGCCTTACCCTTCCAGAGGAAGATATTCATATTCCTAACTACATTTTAAAAAAAAAAAGAAACTTCTGCCAAAATGATTCCATTCACTCCTTTCCCAGAATCAACTTTAAAAAGTCAACATGTTCTTTAAAAGAAAAGAACCTGAAGCATAATTTATCTAATTTTCACTATCTAGTTATATCCAATGTTCAAACTGACTTTCAAGTAATAGTCCTTTATTATATTTGGCCATGATTCAAGAATATAAATTCATTCTCTTTGAAAAGACTATTATTCCTCTTACCATAAACTCATCCTTTTCTAGCTTAAGAAATATGCCAGTTTAATTACAGAGTAAGTGACTGTGAAAAGTCAAATTTTGCCTATTTTTGTGAACTGAAACCTCTTAGGACACAAATTACCAGTGTGTCCCACATGTGTTGTGCTAACAATAGACTTGGCCTAGCAGTCAGAAGCAACATTGCTGAGACATAAATATAGAGCAAAAATGTTAGTGGTTACTAAGAAACAAAGCAAATTGCATCTGGTCATTTTTTCTTACAACTCCCACCAGTGTGATAGTTACTAGGGATGAAGTTATTTCTCTTATTAACATTTAAAATGGGTAGGTGACACATTACTGAATTAACTTGCTAGAATATAGGATGCATCATTATATAAGATACCAAAAGTTTGCTCTAATGGCAACTGGGTAACCCTGGCTCTTTCAAGCCACAGCTTATATATTAGCCATTACAGCGCTCATGACCAGAGGCTGACATTAGAGATAGAATTCTAAGGAGTAGAATAGGACAAATGCAGAACACAGTTGGTATAAGATGAATCACTGGCTTAATAGCAAATTTGCAAGTATGAGAAGGGCTAATGATCTGGGCTGGGACAGTCCTATTGAATTGACAAGATGGAAGGAAAGGACAGTGGATCAGGGAACATATCTGTGAGACCAGATAGATTTGCTCTAGTGTGACTAGACTTCATTTTAGTGCAAGCCCTGTCAGACTTGGAAGAGTGGTATTCTATGTCAGGGCATCAGAGAACACCCATTTTTATGTTTTTAAACTGTCACACATGTTTCATCTCTCTGCTATTGTAAAGGTTTCTATCTAGGGCCATTCAAAACTGCTGTCCCCAGAGGTCTTTGAGAATAAGAAAAATACCCATCAGTCAAAGAGAAATAGACTTGACAAGATGAATTTGTAGATCCCTCCAGGTTTCTTCTTTCCAATAGGCTTCAAATGGAATTATTCCCCCAAACCACCCTATCGGCTTTGCAATCTAAAAAGCCTTCTCAGCTGCAATAAAGCAGCAGTGCCAAATTCCCCAAGTGAAAAGTAAAGTCACCAAAGGTCATCAGAGAGAAGGAAAGTCCAAAGAATTAGAATTAGAGTGTTCTTAAGGCAGTGTGACATTGTGTCAGGGATTCATACATGCCTTGATCACATGTGCCGGCAACATTGTTGGGTCTGGAGATGAAGATGAAATTCACTTATGATCCTCAGGACCAGAAACAGAGACTTTACAACACAGTTGGTTATTTGACATAACACTGAGTTATGGAGGGGAGAACAAATACTGCCGAAAGGTCAGTGGACTTCATGGAGGAGGTGGCCACTCAACTTGGTCTTAACAATGAAAGAGAAAAATTCAATAAGGTGAGAAAGGACTATCCAGGGAGGAGAGCTGGAATGTGAAAGGTCTATGACAGCAGAAGTTCTCTTACAAAAAAATATATGCCTATAGGTTCTCTAAAAGAAATAAACCTGAAGCATAATTTATCCAGTTTGCTATGTCTAGTTACAGCTAATGTAGAGGGACTGGAGGTGGGGCCAAGCAGGATGAGCTGTCTTCTTGAAAGTGAACTTATTTAAAATAAAACAAACATCAGGGCTTTCAAACGTTAAACCTTTCAGAAGCACAGCAAAGAGACAGAAGTTATAGTCTCTCTTTTCCCTTACCGTCTCCATTCAGTATTGTCAGGGTAATTTGCCTTTCAACTTATTAAAGGCTAAAATTAGTATTTACACTTTTGTAAGTGAAAGACTAATATTTTGTTTCTGTAATTGTAAGATGTGAATAATTGTAAGGCACAGATAATTGTGTTAATTTGGAATCTTAAAATAAATATGATTAATAATTAACATCGGTAATATTGCTTCACAAACACCACTTCTGAGGGAGTGTTCCCTGCTGTGTCGGGTCTCACAAGAGTCTACCACCTTGGCAATCTGGAAAATATGAGCAAAAGAAGCAGACAGCCATCATCTCATGCCCTCAAAGCCTTTCCAACACCAAGCAGGAAAAGTATCCCTAGGCCCAATTCTGACGAAGCCTCTGAGGGGCCTACAAATAAAATTCTCAAGAACTGCAACATCCCTCTCTAAGGGCACAAGACTCTCCTCTTTGCTGTCATAATTTGGTAGTATGAGTAAAAACCATGCATCTTCATTTTGAGTAGAAACTGAATTCAAAAATGCCACTTTGTTCTTACAGCCTCATGTGTCATGAAAACCAAATTTAACATATGATCCTATCTTGCATCTGAATCAGATGTAAAAATGTATATAGTAGCTATAGAGACAAATGGAAAAATTAAAGTATACATTGACCCTGTATTGATATTAAATTTCCTGGGTTTAGTAACTGCACTATGGTTATGGAAAAGAATGTCCTTATTCTTAGCAAATAAATGTGGATGTATTGAGGAGCAAGTAGCAGGATTTCTGCAACTTATTTGCAAATGGGTCAAAAAATAGTAGTATTAAAATTTAAAAAGTAACAATAAACAAAAATATGACCAAAAGTTAGCAATTGATAAATGAAGGTAAAAGGTTTGAAGGAGTTTTCTGTACTGTAGTTACAATCTTTCTGCCAGTGAAGTTCAGATATGGAAAGACATAGCCGCCCTGTGAGAAAAAAAAGCTCCATGTGCAGAAGAAAATGGCCTGGGAAAAACAGAGGAGGAAGTAAGACAGCAGGGCAGCTGGTGTAGAAGGCTTCATGTAGAGGACATCTAAGGTCTGCCATGAGGACAGGTGAAATTCTGACAGCAGTACACTGCATGGCACAAGGCAAGAGGTAGTTAAGAGAATGTCATAATATACCTAGAGCAGGTAGGGGAAGGTGGGTTCAATCTGGGTGGGTGGTCTGAGAATGTGAAGTGCAGGGATCAGAAATAAGCCTAGGAAGGGAATACAGGGTCAGAGGATGAGTTGCATTTAATGACAGGAAAAGAAGTTTGAATTTTACTCTAGACAACAGAGAGTTAATAATTTTGAGAAAGTGAATCTTTCTCTCTGAGACTGGAAAATATGTCTGAGTATCTTTGCAGATTTTTATTTGACACACTGTTGACATTCAATAAATGACAGTGCTATGATGTTTGTAAAAATAAACATTTATAACTTAATATAATTTTACTCAAACTCAAATCTCAGAGATATATATTGTTGAAACATGAAATCAATTTTGAAGGGAAAAAATTGCTGGGCACTTTCCATGTACCAAATGTCTTACATCTTCTCTTATTTAACTTTCCTGCATTTAATAACTAAAGCAAAAAGCTTAGGTAAATATCAAAAATTATAGCTAATGGGCGAGTCAGTGCTCTTGGGTTTCAAGAAACAAAAATGTCATATTTTACTCAAGCAGGAAGATGGGAAGTAATTTAATAATTGAAGGGAAGATCTGGAAAACCAAGAACCAACGAGTGACTGTTAAGATGAATTCACCTCAGCTTTTAATCTTTTGGTCACTCTACCCATTCAGAGCCATCCTTGGTTAGTAGAAGGCAGAGAATCCCAGTTGTTTTTTCCTCATGCTATATCCATAGGGTATTAAAAATACAATGTTTTTCGAGATTGTGCTGGCCAAGGAAATGAACTTCTCCAATTTCCTCCTATAAAGATATCTGGCAGCTCCAGCAGATGCCCTGGACCCATCACCACCTCCGATGAGACCACATGTCAGGCACCTTCTCCCAGCTGACAGAGGGGCAGTAGCAAATGGGGCCTAATATGGACTCATGCCAATGAGGTCACTAGTGTGGCTTGGAGAATCTCCATAAATCTGGCTGCTTCTCTTTCAACATGACTGTAAAAGGTTTCCCACACAACCCTTCCCTCTCCCTCCCTATTAGTATCTGACGTGTACATGATCTGAAAGTCCTCTCTACTCCAGCTACCCCGGCTCCCTCTCCCAGTAAAATTCTGCATGTCTAATCCTGTCCTGGCATCTGCTTCTCAGCAGATCAGGGCTAATGCAAATGTAAAGCCAAGAGCTGAACTATTGTCTGTTTGACCACAAATCTGTGTACTTTCACTGTTCTCACAGGACTAGTTGTAGGCAATAAAGTGGTTACCCTAATAATTACATATAATGAGACCCCATTCTACCTTAAATGGCAAAATAGAGATGGACTTACACATAACAATTAAAAAGTTAGATATGATATCCATTTTTTAAAAAAGATTATTTTTCATATTTTTATATTTCTGAAATTATTTGACTTTTAAAAGATTGTTTTAAAGTACCGAGCTCTGCAGATGTGTTTAAAATATACAGTGACTTACTTCTACTTTTCTGGCTGCCTGCCCAGTGGCAACTCTGCTGCTGTACTTGACAACTGCAAGAGGAAAAGTCCTGCTACCTTTCCCCAAATTCTCCAAAAACAGACACTTTTGCAATAATAAAATTCCATTGAGGACAGAGAAAATGGCACCGTTAGCCCTGCTGGAACTGTCAAGATCGAGTGAAAAAAATGTTTTTCTGATAAAGAAAACCACTGTATTGTTTAGGTAACACTTCAGCCAAACCTCAGAGAACCCGAATATAGGATGCTGCAAAGACATCAGCCAGAGAAACCTGCAACCATGTCACTTAGCTCAGTGTGTGAGATCCCCAGAAAAATATCCTTTATTGGCCAATTGGAAACTACGGTAAAGTGAGATATTTTAATTTGCCAGTCCTTTCCATAACACTAAAACAATAAATGATATTTTTACATGGCTGTGGTTAAATTTGAGGAAAACTGAAGGCATTCATAATAGAACAAAGTTAGAATCTAGAGGTCTTAGAAGAAAACTTTGACCAAAGTCAAGAACCTATCCATTTATTTAGCAAATATTTATCGAGCTCTTCTTAAGTATATGCCATACAGATTAAAGACCCCTTTGTTCAAAGAATTTAAAATTCAGATAAGGAAGTGTTTAATGGTAAATGGAACTAACATATACTGAATAGATAAAATATATGTGCTAGTCAAGGTATATAAATAAGAAATGTTCAATAGCAGTATGGGAAGAAAGGTGTTCTGTCCTGAGACAGCTACAATCAAGTGCAAAGGTTCTTCAACAATATTGAGCACAGCAGCTGACTGACTTGGGAACTTCTTAGAAATGCAACATCACCACCTCCAGATCTCCTGGATACTCAGTGTGGGGAGGGAGGGGAGGTGGGCCAGGGGAGGCAGAAGTCTGTGTTTTTGAAAGCTGTCTGGGTGATTCTGATACGGGTCAAAGGTTGAGAACCACTGATATAGATAATAAGGACTCTAGGTGAGAGACTTTTGAGGGCAGAGAAGATGCATCAGGTCTAAATTAGACCTTGGAAAATAGGGAAGGGAGAGGAGAGAGAGACCTGAAGCAGGCCACAGTCAGAAAGCACACATCCTATTGCCTCCTTCCCAATGTTTTCCCCGGGATCTTGAAGTCTTCATTTTGATGATGGGGTGAATTACTGCTTTTCACTTTTAAGGGTAGATTTTGAGACACTTTAATTATAGTTTTATCGAGTGGATAACTGTCTGGTCTTGGGCATTGATGCTTGAGCCCATTTAATCACTCAGGTGAAATAGTTCCAGCAGTACTTACAGTGTTAACAAGGTGATATTACTAATTTGTAACCCCAAGAAGCTCCTTTAAGGCTACTGCTACCTTGGTTACCTTACACACTCTATTCAGTATCTCTTATTCTCCCCAATACAAATTGGAAGTGAATTTTAAAATGAAAACATCCCAAAGTACAAAAAAATTAGAGCATGAATTTTCAACTACCATCCCAAGGAGAATTCCACATTTCAATGAGTTATTTAAAACTTGGATAGCAGCTTGTTCCACAGTTGCAGCTGCAACTTAATAGCCAATCACAGCCCGGCACTATATGGAAATTTCTAGCAGTTTTACAAATAGTTCTAAGGCTCATCAACCTGCTTCCCCAAATGCTTCTCTATTTTCCCAGCAAATGTGCATTTCAACTACCAGTGTCCTACCTCCTACACACCCATATTTCTTTCTAGCACTCCTCAAGGCCCCAAGTGTAGTGAGAACAAGTTACATTTAAAACTGCATAGTTAAAACTATACCTATGAAAGACACAATTTTTCCATCCCAAGCCTCCCTGTGAAATCTAGCAGAGGCCTCCTGCTCTACACAAAGCTCACTAATCTGCTCCTTTATTTACTCAATAACAAGTAAGCACCTCCTGTTGGGAGAGGCCACCCACCCTGGAACCTGAGAACCCAGTAAGTATGTTGTCATTGACTGGGCCAAGATGCCAGTCTCCTCCATCTTCAGACACTGACGATTAAGGCTTGGCCAAATGTCACTGCCATGAAACTGCTTGTTCCCTCTGGGAGGGGTACTAGCTTGTTTCTTGCTGCAGTATTTGCTGCTTGCTCAAAATGTGCTGGGCCTTTGGTCCTGGTTTCTGAGGTGCATCATCCATTGTATGTAGCAGCCATCAGCACATTAGGTCCCGTAAGTAACCCTGGGCCAAGAAACTGCTCCCACCTGGCTACTACTCCTACTGCTTGCTCTGCTCTGAGCAGTCTTCTTGTCATGTTGTCTACTTTTGGCACCTAGAGTAGCAATAGGCTTGCTCCTTGCCATCCTCTATGAGATTGGGGTTATTTGACAAGTACTCTGCACAGGACATGTGATGGTCAGTGTTGCCCAACATCCCAGCACAAAAGGACCACAAACCCTGGGTCCCATCGGGGATGTGTGGCTGGACTTAGATTGATGAACATGTGTAGGGTAAACGATTATCAGACTTTTCTGCCCTCCCACCATCAGCGTTGATGAATCCCTGCGGTCCTGAATGCATGCCTGAGGGCGGGCACCTGGAGTAGGATGTGAGCCTTCATAGGTGGGCTTACCTGGGCTGAGATAGGGTTTATAAGGGAAGTGCGGGAAACAGAACCACCAGAAGAGAACCAGAATGAAAGAGAAGAGAGAGAACGAGAACGCCAAAGAGCCCAGAAAGAGTGAAGATTTGCCGGGGGCTAGGAGGCCTGCCAGTCCTGGCCCCCCAGCACCCCTGCCAGCCGTGTAACCTGGTAAACTCAATAAAAGCCTGAAAAAGCCACTGAGTGTCGGGGCCCAGACCTAAGGCCCAGACCTGAACATCCGGGTTCTTGCCTGAAGCAGGTACTGAATGTTAGCTCCAGGGAAGGTTTCAAGTTTTCTATTGTGACGACTGAACCTTTCCCCCTGCTTGCTACTGTGGCTTGTTTGCATTGGTGGTCTCTCCTTGCTAGAGATAACGAGAGACCTCCTCCTCTGAACCCTATATAACATTGTACACATTCCTGAATAAATGAGACTGGCGATGATCCTGGCTTTGTCTCCATTCCTCGCGTACCCCTGTCCCATACCAAGCCCCTGCTTCCTCCCCCGGGTACCCGTTGATCTGCCCGGCTGGCCCGGACAACTGAGGGCTCCAGGACTCTCCTTTACCTGTCTGCCCGGATCATAGAGATCCTGCTCTGTGCCCTTCCTGGCACTACAATATGGTTTCTGAATCTTCAAGCAAGACCTTCTGAAAACTGAAGCCCACCATAAAGAGAGTAATGCAGGGCCTCCCTGGTGGCGCAGGCAGTTGAGCACCATGCTGTGAAAAAAAAAAAAGTGAGTAATGAATGGAGATTCATTCTCGCTGGGGACCCAGACATGATCCACCCAGATCCTCCTTCCTGCTGAGGAAAGCAGTCAGCACAGAGAATCCAGTGTTTGTCCCTTTAGGACATACCTCAGCCCAGAGTCCCCTCTCCGGAGGCCACACTCTTCCCAGGCCGTCCCAGATCTGGGACCTGCGCTAGACAGGAGCGTAGAGGCCACGCTGCTGTGGGCCACTGTGGTGGGGAGCATTCCCTCCCCAGCTCCCTCAGAAGTTGAGTCCTAATCTCAAGCTGACTTCTTCCTCCCCTGCAATTTTACTCACCCTGCTTTTATCCACAGACGTCAATCCCTAATAAACAATTATATCACAAACTCCATTGCAGCTTTTGCTTCCAAAGAACCTAACCTATGACAGTTGGTCCTGAAAGCAGTCCAAGGAAAGAGAAGACAAGATGGGGTTTTAGGGCTACATCATGCACCACCTGGTAGACAGTAAAACCCAGTTAGTGGTGGTGGACACACACAACCTAATAGAAAGTGAGGATCAGTTGTTAAAATTCTCACCAGTAGTGAGCTAGGATTGTGCACAGGAAGAAGGAACAGCATTATCAGGCAAGATGTTTGAAGAAGCATATTAGACATACAGAGAAAGTAGTGGCCAAAAGGATAACAGAACTGTATGGCTATTAGAGCCATTGGTGCTCTGCAGAAAGATAAACAGTTGAAAGCCAGGATCTCGTTGTCACATACAGAACAGCTCATTTTCTGCAACACAAGGGCAGAGGAAACCAGCCACCAACCCCAGGACTTAATGTGTGTGCTGAACTCCAGATTGTTAAGACAGGTCTGTAATGCAAGGTCAGCCCTAGATAGAAAAACCTAGGATCCTAAACATAGGATGGGGGCATCTGTGTAGAAGCTCCTGAGGTTTCACTCCTAAGACTCCTCCGAAACTTCTGAGAATATAGACTTGGCCTGCTTCTCCCTGTTAAGAGTCCTCCCTACCCACCCACTGCTGGAGGGTTTTCTCTCTCATGCCTTAGGAGTGCGTATGTCTTATAACAGCCTCTAGCACGCTGGTCTTCTCTTGTTCATCTGCCTCATCATAATGTCATCAATGGTAAGATTAATGTGATATTTGGTAAGATGCCCATATCTCTTTGGAACTTACTAGAAAATAAAGCAGGAGACTTAATGGAGTTCCAGAGTGAAACTGTAAATGTATCATGTTGTCCATCACAAAAGAATGTAAACATTTTCTGACAATTTTTTTAATCATATAAAAAAGAATGTACCTGCCAATTGATTGGCCATGTAATCCAATGCATAGGTTCATGCACTTTTTAAGTATAGGGCCAGAAAGTAAATATTTTAGGCTTTGTGAGTCACAGTCATTTTTGGTTTCAGCAGATAGTCTAGCAGAACCCAAGTTAAACTCTGGTCATTCTGTGCCTGGCTTTCATTCCCCAGGGAGCATCTTCTTTTACAAGTCGTTTGATTTATGGTCCCATCTCAAGAGACAGGCAAGAGTAACTTTGGCAAATTCTTTGTGTTCTTGACCCTCCTAAGGTAAAAATCATCTCAAAATTAAAACCCTCTGTACTTCACATGCTTTTAGCTGTTGTAAATGATGTAGGAAGAGCAAAAGGAGGTTTTGCTAATAGGGTGGTGAGTATTTGGGACAGGCATTGTTCAGACTGGTGTTTTTCACACCTGGCCCAGTGAAAGGTCCTTTGCAGGGTTTTTAGATTTGTCAGCAAACCCCTATTTTTGCTGTCTCCCTGTGCTTTCTCACTACAGATTAGGCCAGAGCTGCCTGAGGTAAAGGATTTGCATTTAACCAGACAGGGTTTAAGCTAAGCATAGGTAAGCACATAGTTATCCAAATTAAACCCTGGTTATAAAAATATCACTTATTAATAATTAATCTTAAGGGCCTCCCTGGTGGTGCAAGGGTTAGAACCCAATCTATGAAGAAAACTGCAGCCACTGCAGCACGAGGTCTATTCCCGGCCAGCCAGGGAGCAACCCACATGGCGCAGCAGACCTCTCCCGACTCACCCGCTGCTCCCCTCAGCAGTGTACTTCAGTCAATCTGCCTGTTCAGTTCCCCACTCTGTCTGGTAAATCTTTCACCCCCTACATCTCTGGCCTGTACCCCAGCTCTTCTGTGCATAAATAAATAAATCTTAAAAAAAAAATCTCGCAAATCAGTTCTCATTGTTTGAGGATTCCATATTTGTTCATTTGTCAACTTGTTAAAATTTATTGTAACCCCAAAATCAACACAGGGTACTTTCATGGCTGTTAGTGGACATGTGCAAAGTAGTGAAAATTTTGAGTCACTGGTTATAACTGGTAACAGCTGAGGTCTCAGACTGTAAATAGGGTCTTTTTCTGTGTTCTATAAATTATCATGTTTTTTGAATTGTGCTTTTTTTCTTTGTTTTTTAAAGATTTATTTATGCATACAAGAACTGGGGTACAGGCCGGAGGTGTGGGGGGTGAGAGGATTCACCAGAGAGTGGGAAACAGAACAGGCAGACTAACTGAAATACACTGCTGAGGGGAGCAGCAGGCAAGAGAGGAGAGGTCTGCTGTGCCATGTGGGTAGCTCCCTGCCTGGCCGGGGATCGAACTTGGGCTGCAGAGGCTATGGATAGCTTCATAGTGCTGTGCTGAATCCCTTGTGCCACCAGGGAGGCTCCTGTTGTGCTTTTTGTTTTTTAGTGATTTCACTGTATAAAATGGTTCCTGAGCATAGTGTTAAAGTTCTGGTTAATGGGGCCTCTCCTGGTGGCGCAGTGGTTGAACACTGGGCTGCGAAGCTGCCCACAGCCTCTGCAGCGCCGGTTCAAGCCCCGGCCACCAGCGAGAGTCCCACATGGCGCAACAGACCTCTCCTACCGCACCCACTGCTCCCCTCAGTAGTGTATTTTGTCAGTCTGCCTGTTCTGTTCCCTGTTCTGGTGAATTCTCTCACCCTCTCATGCTTCTGACTGTACCCAGTGCTTGTATAAAGAAATAAATAAATCTTTAAAAAAAAAAAGTTCTGGTTAGTGTTCCTAAGACCAAGAAGACTGTGAAAAACCTTGCAGAGAAAATATGTATTAGATAAAGCTTTGTTTAGGCATGAGTTAGTGTCACTGACCATGAATTCAATGTTAATGAATCAATAATATATATATCAAATAAGATGTCTTTAAATAGAAATACCATGCTTAAGTTCCTTATTTATCTTCCATTTCTTTTTTCACTAGAGCATGTTGTAGGGGAAGTGAAAAAGTGTCAGGCTTTTCCGCCCTCCCGCCATTAGCATTGATGATGGATCCCTGCATTCCTACATGCATACCTGATGGCGGGTACCTGGAGTGGGGCGTGGGCATGCATAGGTGGGCACACCTAGGCTGAGGCTGGGCTTATAAGGCTGGGCTTACAGGGACACCAGCAGAAAAAGAGCAGCATCAGCAGAGAAGTGGAGACCACAAGAGAATGCCAGAGAACCCAGAAAGTGAAGATTTGCCAGGGGCTGGGATGCCTGCCTGCCATAAACCTGGTAAAAGCTCAATAAAAACCTGAAAAAGCCACTGAGGGCTCCAGGACTCTCCTTTACCATCTGCATAGGTTCATAGAGATACAGCTCTTTGCCTTCCTGCCACTACACCTGTTTGTTTGTTTTTTTTACTGTAGCTTTTTTATTATGAGTTTTTTTAACTTTTTATTTTTTTCAATTTTACATATTTTTACATCATTTTTCATTTTTGCACAATGTATGCATTTTCATCTTGGTTATAGTCCCCATAAAATTCCCACCCACCTTGTTTTGATCCTACTCCCTTCTCCCCCCACCCTGTAGTGTGTCTCTGGTTTATAGTTGCTTGTTGATTTTGATTTTACTTTATTGTAATTAGTCTTTTCCCTGGTCCCTTACTTAGGTTTTCTAAATTCCTGCTATGAGTGAGACCATCTGGTATTTTTCTTTTTCTTTCTGGCTTATTTCAATAAGCATGATCCCTTCCAGTTCCATCCATGTTGCTGCAAATTGCATGAGTTTATCTTTTTTGAATGCTGAGTAATATTCCATGGTGTATATGTACCTCATCTTCTTGATCCAGTCATCTATTTTTGGGCATTTGGTTTGCTTCCATAGCTTACCTATTGTAAATAGTGCTGCTATAAACATAGGCGTGCAGGTGCCCTTTGGAATTGATGTTCTGTGCCCTTTGGGTAAATACTTAGGAGTGGAATTGCTGGATCATATGGAAGCTCTATGTTTAGTAGGTCCAGAAATCTCCACACAGCTCTCCATAGTGGTTGGACCAGTTTGCACTCCACCAACAGTGCAGGAGAGTTCCTTTTTCTCCACAACCTCGCCAACATTTGTTGTTGCTAGTTTTTTTAATATGTGCCATTCTCACTGGTGTAAGATGGTATCTCATTGTAGTTTTGATGTGCATTTCCCTGATTACAAGTAATGTTGAATATTTTTTCATGTGCCTGTTGGCCCATTTGCATTTCCTCTTTGGAGAAGTTACTTTTTAGCTCTTCTGCCCTTTTTTTGATGGGGTTATTTACTTTGTTGAATGTCATCAGCTCTTTGTAGATTTTTGTGATCAGTTCTTTATCATTAGTGTTGTGTGCAAAAATTTCTCCCAATTGATGGGGTGTCTCTTTTTTTTGGTTACTGTCTCTTTTGCTGTACTGAAGCTCTTTAATTTGATGTAGTCCCAGCTGTTTATCTTT